>NW_004524865.1:972008-983574 GCF_000260255.1 Octodon degus
TTTTATTTTTTAATGTCATTTGTATTGACTCCTTCTTTCTCATTGATGCCTATTAGTCTCACATTGTTCATCTTTGCATCATCTTGCAGGTGATGGATTATTCTTTCCTCATCCTTGTTGTTTTTAAGAGATTCTTTCTTACCTTTTCACTAGCTGCACCAGCATCTTCAAGATCTGAAACTCTGTCTTCACTTAAACAGTTTTGCAAGCTTGTGATTGAGATTTTAATTTCCTCTATATCTCTTTGACTTCTGCTTCATGCAATTTATTTCTTTCCTGTATTGCTCATTGAAGGAATCCGTCATTTTTCTAATCTCCTCTATTCTTTTTTTTTAATCAGTGTTTTCTTTAGAAGCAGTTAAAAATTCTTTTACTGCAGTGTTTTTTCAGCTTGGGTTTCCTCCCTATGTTTCCGTAGTTGCTTCTTTACTTCAGATGCTATGAGTTCTGAGAATTCCTTTTTTATTTCAGAAAAGAATTGCACTCTGAGTTCCTCTATAACTTTCTACTGTTGCTTATCTACTATCGATGCTATTGATTCATGCATTTAAGCCCAGCTAGGGTCCTCCTCACTTGTTCTTTGTGGGCATTGGGTTTCCTCCGTATGTTTCTGCATTTGATTCTTTACTGCAGATGTTATTAATTCAGGGATTTCTTTTTTTATTTCCAATCTGAGTTCCTCTATACCTTTCTGCAGCTGTTTCTTTATTTCAGAAGCCACTGATTCATTGCTTTCAGCTGTGTGATTCCCAATTTGTTCTGCGTTAGTGTCCTCTGCACTTGTTACAGGTGCGGTTGGGTTCTAAGTTTGCATTTTATTCCTTCTCGTCATTTTGTGTAGAACTGTCTTCTGACCTTTGTTGCAGATCTTTGTTGCAGTTATAACCTTAGCACGTACTGACATTCAGGTTCAGCTCTACAAAGTTTGAATTTATCCAGCTGTGCTTGGCTTGGGTCTGGCTGCTGTGTTCAGCTCCTTCCTGCTGCTGCCCTTGGGGGTGAAACTGTTGTGTCCCTCTGGAAAGATGTTCTGCTCCTGGACTAACTGGGTTGTTCTATCCTCTACACTCTCTGCAGGGATTGCAACTGCAGGGTTTCACCCCAGGCATGAATGCCAGGCCTGAGCTGAGCCTAGAGGGGACAAGGTGGAGTAGGGGGGAGAGGCAGCTCTCCCACACACTCACCTGGCCTGGGTTAGGACTGGATATGGGTGTTCCCAGAAAGTGGCAGATGTAGTTCTTAACTTAGCCAATTGTATTTTTCCCGTTTGTCCTTGTGCTAAGAACCCTGATGGAACCTTCTGATCTCTTAGGGGTCTCCTCCCACCAAAGAGAGAAGTAATGATTACTAAGCTTAACGTAGTAATTCCCTTTTCCTTTGCTGGTCCCTGTGCCAGCTCTCAGTTGCAGACAGGAATGGCCATACATCAAAATCATGACCCATGAAATAGAAAAAGGTTTCTCGCATAAATCCTGGAGGAATATTACTTCACTGATTAAAAATCAAATAAGCCTCATAATGAAAAGACATCTCTTCCTTCTTGCTTTGAAAGTGAATGTGATACTGGAAGTATAGCAGCTCTATTGTAAACACTGCTGACAACATTACGAGAGACAGGAAACACACTAGGGAAAACAGAACACAGACACAGGAACATGTTGGATCCCTAAGAAACATCATTGAGCGAGTAAACCAACAGAAGCAACCAATTGATTAGGCTTTTTAACGTGAGGAACAAAATTTAAGCCAAATAAGATCAGTCTCCCGTTGGGTGTTAGCCATTGTCAATCTCTTTGTATATTTAATTGTAACAAAAGAGAAGAACATGCTCATTATTAAAAAATGAGCTCCACTAGCAAAATCTGCACAAAACAACTGTTTTCCTTTGATGCCATAAGAAGTTCCCTTAGAGTCAGGGACATAATACAGCTCAGCAGCATAGCACTTGCCTGGCAAGCATGAGGGTGTGAGTTCGATTCCCAGTACTAAAAAGTTCTCTTATACATAATTTGTGAAAATGTATCTGAGAAAAGAGAATATCTTAAGTAATTTACATGTTATAATGCAGTAGGACTAAGTTCTGTTTTCTGATAATGGTTCTTAAAATTCTATCTTCCCTGAGCTTAAACAAACTTGAGGGTTTATTTTTAGTTTCTTAAGGGGACTCGGGGAAGGCACCGGCAAGCAAGCATTTGCTAAGTGCTTGGCTTCAGGTGTGCCTGTTTTCAGAGGAGTCTGGCCTGTTGGCCTGTGGACTGAGTGGGGGTGGATATTCCTTGAGTCAGCGGGGACCTCAAAGGAACCCCAAGAGAGAGGCAGGTGCATTTGTGCCTTATCTTTTTCAAACCTGGCATATACTTCTGTTCTCCTATCCCCAGAAGGAGAACGCTAGATGTTTAAGATTTGGGTCTCTGGGATTTATGCCAGCAGCCTCTGAGACCCGCAGCTTTGTACACCACTGGGCTTCTCAGTCGTGGGGCTTTTGGACTCTGATTTATCAGTGCTAGGGGCTTCCTTCCTGCTCCGGTTTTCAGATGGCCTACTGTGGGCCTTCTCAGTGTGAGCCCGAGGAAGCCAATTCTCTGATTCAGGCTGTCTTCTACCTCTGTGCATGCACACATTTTCTACCATTGCCCTTTCTCCCTGAACACTGCCTGAAACACTGACCATAATGTCCTGAAACCAGGCAGAGTAACTGGACAGTTAGATCAAGGGAGCAGTTTATAGCCTGGCACATAGTATGAACAACTGTAAGATAACCTGGCTGTGCTTTTCAGAGCTACTTTTATAAACTAAAAAAAAAATCATGTTTCAGTTGTTGTAGAAACAAAATAACAGGCCTGCCAAATAGCTCAGCGGATTCAAGCGCCTGCAAGCAGGCGCAGGGGTAGGGGTGGGGAGCTCTAACCCAGGGTCTGAAGTGCTAGCCCCGCCTCCTGGGGCCTGCTGAGACAGCAATTGAGACTGGCTGTGATGGCGAGCACCTGCAATCCTGGCACTTGGGAGGCTGTAAACAGGAAGATCACTATGAGTCCCACTATGCAGTGAGATGCTTAGACCCTGTAGACCCTTCCCTAAAATACAGAAAAAAAAAGTAGAAAAAGTTTAGAGCAAATATTAGTGTTAATCTTCTTTTCCAAAATTATCAGTTCTGACGAAATAAGGTAATAAGACTTTTTGTGGTAAAGCAAGCCTATTAGACATGTATGCAGGTGACATACATCGGATGACTCATGTTTAATAATAGTAGTCAGCAGTTTTCTCAGAAACATAATGGGTAATTTCTGAATCATAAATAATTTCTGTAAAGAGAAACTAAAGAGAAGCAAAAATAAATATAGAATGATTCAGTTTCTTTGTCATAAGCACATAATTTGAAAACATAATTAGGAAGAGGAGACTCTAATACAGAAAAATTTAAAACCTCATCTTTTGGTATGTAGTGTCTAAAAGAAAATCCTTTAGAAGTGTTAACATATTTTGAATTGAGGAAACCCTTATATTTGTGGCTTTAGACTTCCTTTACTGTTTTAGCACTGTAGAAGGAAGCCACATTGAACAGACCCTGTATTTGTGTCTTTACAGAATGTATTAAAATTTAAAAAGTAAAAATAGTCAAAAACGACTTCTTGATAATAAGCTAAGCTTCAAATGCTTCTCTCCTGCTGATTTCAATCTGTTGATTTAAAATTGTATGCACTCAGAGCTGATTTCTACCCCTTGAAATACAGCTGCTATAATTACTTTTATTTGCTTTTATATTAAAGTCAAATGGCTTGAAGAATCAAATTGTGGTTGTTACGTTTAGAGGGTGTCTCAGCTGCTGGCATCTGAGACTAGACTCACCGAAGCGTGAGACAACACTAATAGAAGATTTCAGGCGCTCAGGGCACCGCAGAAACGACAGCGCTGCACCTCAGGTCGTTAGGCCATATCTGCCACAAACGACAGAAGCAGCCTGATTACCGCAGACATGAATTCAGCGTGTTAAAGCCACAGCATTTCTATTCTGCAGCCAAAACTTAAAGTGCTTTCATTTATAGAATTTACTGATCTATTAGCATAATCTTATGAGTTTAGGAGGCTATTAGGAAAATATTGGCAATATTCAAGCAGAGTTGAAGAAGAATGTATCTGTCCTTTTATATGAAAGGTTACTGAAGAAACATTCTTTTTACCATTGTGTTCTAAGAATGGATCATTTGAGAATGAGAGTTGCTTTTCATGCAACTTAATCTTTTGGATTTTGGGTAGGAAGCAGTTCAGACGTAATGGTTTATTTCATTCACATACAGAATAAGATTAGGTGTTTCCAAATTCAAGGTATTTAATCTTTGTTCTCACAGGCTATTTAGGATATTGCAGCTGAGAGTAAATTTCTTAAAAATAAGAATTTCTACTCTTGTGAGATTTTAATAAAATGTGGAAAAATAAAAGCATTCAAAATGTCAACTGAGTAAGTCTTTTCTTTTAGGTCACAACTCCAGTTTTTTGTTGTTAGGTCAGTATATTAGTGATAAAAGTAATATTTAGAAAAATAACAACAACAATGACATTTAACAGTGAATGTATTTTTTTTGTGCAGCAGGTCATATCTTCCATTTAGTTCTCTTTTCAATAACTGAATTCTGTTGCTAAGTCAGTGCCTTGTGAAGAACTATTTTAGTTCTACATTGTACTACTGGCCCCAGTAGAGGTATTATTCGGGGCACTAATAGCAATGCCATTGCTAACCTCCTGGCCCAGTGGCACAGCTAGGGGTTGGCAAAGTAGTGCAACAAAGTTGCTGAGGTCTTGTTCCCTCTGCTAGGAGGAGTAGCAGTGTGCTACAAGGCTGTTCGTTAGTCTTAAGCAAATTTTGTATCAGGTGAAAATGCCTGGCCCAACACTGAAAATCTTATAAATGGCAGCAAGCCAAATATTATTTCTAAATTTTATAATATATAGCTATCATTTTAATTTGATGTTCCAAATTATAGCAGAAAACAAAAATTTTTCTTTCTACTAAAAGCTGGTAAGATGCGCTTCTGTCATTTTTAGATCATCACCTTAATTTTCACAGAGACTTGAAAGCGTATTCTAATACGCATGTGCTATGTAATGAATATATCTAATTTTCAAATTGAAGGTAAAATTTATTTTTTAAAGAGTTAAACTGTTGTATATGTAATGCCCCATTCTGTATAAAATGGTTTAGCCATTTCACTGTAAAATAAAACAACAAAGATGTGCCGCTACATAGTTCAGTAAATGATCTGCATGCTGTGTTGCCCCCCAGCAGCCTTCAGTCTTCATAACTACTATCCATGACCAGTCCTGCCAACCAGGTCCTTGGCGTGTCATCTTCACCCAGCCCCCTCCTTCTGAAAGAGCCTCTGCCAAAAACTGTACAGCAGTACTTCTTTGCATTTTCCTATTGCGTTACCACTCAAGGGCTCATCCCTGAACCCATTTATGTGTTTCTTCTTCATTTTGTTATGTACCTTCTATCTGTCAAAGGTTCTGGGTAGGCAACTTGGAGATTCAAGCGCTGTGTCCCCTTGTGGCTGCTGTACTTACAGGGCTGTTCGAGTGTTCTGCTCCCTTCTCCCTCCCTGATGTGACCTCTCCACTGGATTCAGCTTTGTCAGTGCGATAGGCATTACCAGGTGCTTCCACTTGGGGTAGCTGATGTCTGGTTTTTACTCTATCCCTTTAATTTTCACATCTACTGATGCCTAAATCCATGCTTAAATTTATGGCATTAAACAGTAATATTCTATCCCTTCACTTATTACCTCAGATATATGTACAGCCGATGGTATAGCACAAGTGATACAGGAAAATGTACCAAATGTCCACCAGGTATGTAAACATTTTTTAGTTCATAAACATGAACTAAAAATAATTGTAGTCACAATAAAAGAGGATCTGGAGACCAAGGGAGGGAAGTGAGTGGGGAGAGAAAGGGGAATAAGAAAGAATCAAGATATAAAAAATTACATATAGGATAAGTGATGGATCTGGATTTCAAGATAATGAATTATTTCACTTTCTTTTGAGAGTGATCAACTCATTTTTTAAAATATAGCTATGAACTCCTTAATTTGTAATGTACCTGTTTTATGGGTTTCAAACTACTATGGTCTTATTTTTATTGTATCTCAAACTAGGCAGCAATCAACCCAGGGGAACTCTTCAATTTGTCCCTTGACATGACTTGTAATTTTCTATATTTCACTACTCTTTTGTAGCTAGCATTTCCCAGGCTAATAGTGAACAATGTGGAAGCAGCTTTATTACAAGCCTCCGATTTCTTTTAACTGAAAGGGAAATGAAATAGCAATGCAAATAGTATGTAAAAACAATCTCTGTATCTACTTTGTTTTTGTTTTCTTGTGGTGTTGGAAATCCATCCCAGAGTCTTGTGTATGCTAGGCAAGCATTGTACTACAGAAGCACACTTCACATAATGCATAATTTATATCTATATGAATTCTTCATAACTCCATGTAGATATTTCTATTTAGATTTGGAACTGTAAACTTATCGGTGTTAGCAGAGGTCTCTAAATATTGAGCCACAGAAATCCTTTCATTACTGTGATTAGTGGTTTTCAAGGACACAGGCGATGGCAGAATTAGTGTCAAACGATTATTCACTATTCTGCATTATACTTATAACAATCTAAGAATATCAATGCTAGTACTACTGACACTAATTCTGGTTAATGAAAACATGCAAAGCGTGCATGCATGTGTTGCCGTTGCTTAATCCACTTAAAATTTTTTTAATTGTATCTACAGTGTAAGCCAAGCTTCCTTTATATATTCTTTCATTTTTGAAATATTTATTTTCTGCAAATTATTATATACCTTGGCTCATGGTTTAGAGATCACCTAAATTGATTGTATGTTGGGTTCAACTGTTTAGTGGCTTGATTTCTAGTTTTCTGGTTCTAACATTGTTATTCCCTTGATTCCTTTATTACTCCCATTCTTTCTGGTCATTTCCAGTGAGGGATCCTATAGAAATGCAATGTCCTTCCAACCTCCTCCGTATATGGTTGCAAGATACAAATGAATATTTACTAGAATTACTAAAGTCTGAAAGGAAACTAGTGCACACTGAACAGTCCTGAAGGTCTGCTTTGTGTCTGTGTAGCTCGTTGGGCAGCAATGACTGGGCAGCGGCTGTGTTCAGTGACCTCCGACCAATGGGGCTTCTGCTGATGAATAGATGTGTAGCCAGGAGGGCTCGCTTATAGTTGAATGAGGCAAGAGCTACATTATTTTAGTGGACTACTACCTGTCTAAATAACTATTTGATGAAAAGATGAGCAAAAGGAATGAGAATAGGGCTTAGTGATAGTCTCTATGAGGAAGCAGTAGGGGTACTCTAATGTAACTAGTAAGGGGAATGCCTTATATGTAACAGTATTTTATTTTAATTAATTAATTAATTTATTTATTGCAGTACTGGAGATTGAACTCAGGCCCTTGCACTTGCCAGGCAAGCACTTATTCTACTGAGTTATCTCCCTGGCCCCTGTAATACTATTTTAAATACCAACCAGAAAACAGTGTCTGATAACAAAGGAAGACATAAATGTAGAAATTTATAAAAGACAAAATTATATCTCTCTAAGTGGATCAGTGACAGAGAAAGACTTGATAGAAAACCTATTTGCAGATATTTGCAAAAATAGTTTCTTATGCTAAGTTATTTTTATCATTGTTTCTGAGACAGAGTCTCACTATGTAATCCAGACTGGCCTTGAATTCATGTAACCAAGGATGTTCTCAAATTTGGGAGTCTTCTGCCTCAGCTTCCTAAATACTTGGATTTCAGGCATATCTCATCACACTTGGATAATCTGTATTTTCCTGAACATTATTACATTATTAAGTAAGTTATAGTGCACATGTCTATAACTCCCTTATTTTAGGAGGTCAAGGCAGAACTGCAAGTTTGAGCCCATTCTAGACAATTTTAAGATTTAGATGCTGTCACAAACTTCCAAATAAAATTGAAAAGGTTGGAGATGTAGCTCAGTGTGAAGGCTCAAGTTTAGCTTCCAAAAACACAGAAAAAGAAAACTGTATATAAAAAAATCACGCTAATTTTCCTTCTAGCACAACAAAAATGATGATTGCCTTTAGTTTGCTTATATTCTGCCTCAACATGTAAGGATGTGGTATTGCGGTCATGCCATTTCAAGCTATTAATGTCCTTAGGCAACTTTCTAACAATGTTACAGGTTTTGGGAATGAAAATTGAAAAGCCACTGTATAGAGAAATCCAGCAAAGGAGACATGGCTTATTATAGCATGTGCTAATTTCAGATAATGGAACAACAATGGAAAAAATGGAAAAAGAACCACTGATACAAACTTCTATTTTTGTTTGCATGTTTTTACACTTAATATAAATTTTCCATGCATAAAATTATGACCATCATATTTATTAGTAAATGCTGGCAGCATTTTACCACCATCAAAAGGATATAACTCATTTCTCAATGCCAACAAATAATTAATTTTTAACCTTATTTTTCCACCTTAATGTGGTGAGCAGCACTATCTGTTGGGGAAGGCTCTGTGCAGGTGAAAATTACAGAGTTCTAATTCTTTTATGATAAATGCAGGCAATTTTGTCAATCAGAGTGTAAGTAAGTAATTCCAACCAACAGATTAAATTCTATGAAATTGCTAGACAGATGCAATTTCCAGTGACAGTAATCACCACAGCTCACAGGTCAGTCAGCTTCCTGTTGTCATTACAAAATGGTTGAGAGAAACTTAACAGAAGGAAGTTTTATTTTAACTTATCATTTTAAGCTTTCTTTCCACGGTCAACTGGCTCTGTGCCTTTAGATAAGTACTAATGCCAAACACCAAGAGCAGAATGGGGTGGAAGAGGAAAGGTGCTCGCCTTACATTGGCCAGCAAGCAAAGAATGCGGGAACAGAGAGGAAGCAAGTGCTCGAGGAACAGATGTAGCGCCAAAGGTCATCCTGTGGACCACAGCCTTCCACTATGGCCCACCTCCCTTTTCTACACCGCTAGATAATGCCATTAAATTATGACCTCATCAAAAGACGAACCCACTGATAAAGTTAGAGCTCTGTGTTCCAGTCACTTCTCCAAAGCCCTACTAGGCCTTCAACACAATGGGCCTCTAGGGCGTATTTTAAGTATCAACCATATTAGCCATCTGAGTCACATACAGTATTCATATACGAGTTGTTTCCAAGAATTTTACAAAAAGAGCCACTCAATCAGACTTGTGACACTTTTCCTATAAACTGTTCTCTCTGCTCAGGATATCTCCCTTAGGAGAAGTTATGCAACATTTTATAGCTTCAGTGTTCTAGGCTACTCAAAAATAAGCATAAGAGAATGAAAATCTATCATCACTTACACAGTCTTGATGCCATGCGGTTTCTGAACATGTCTTTGTCCATCATATGCGAGCCTGTGCTAAGTCATATGGACACTTTCTAAACTCGTTCATGATAGAGAATAGTAAAGAATAACCTTTATGTCAGCAGCAAGATTGGTGTCTTTGTAACTGATGTGTACACAGCATACTCTATTTTTTAAGGATATTCACGCTAATCCCTGTCAGATCCTTGATATTGGCTGTCAAAATGGTTCAGTCTTAAGTTACTAGGGCACTGAGGTGCAGGTGAAGGGCAAGAGACAGAAACTGCTCATCTTTTTGCCAGACCCCTGTGTTAGACTTGCATACACTGAGTAATTAGAATTTAGGGGAATGGGCAAGGCAGCACTCTTTCCTTACAGATAAATCCTCAGTGACAACTTTACATTATGCAGAATGATAGACTTGGGAATTGGAGCAACTTCTGGTGAATGCAGACCTGGAAGTACTCCTATGAAGCAAGCCAGGCTCACTTGCTTGTTTCCAGGAAAGCTCTTAGAAATTCTGCTGTCACCAAGCTTTGCCTTGAAATGACAGGAGTTCTTGGGATCTCTCTTTCTACTAAATCCAGAAATTGGGACATTGGCCACAGCCAGCTTTCCCTGCCCTGTCCACTGCCCAGATAATTGCTGCAATATTTCATTTCTCCCTTCTCTGAAAGGAGCACTTCAGGCAGAAAGATCATTCTTCTAGAAAGTTCTTTCGGCCTCAGTTACAGGATAATTTCAGTTCGCAGGTTGGTGCTCACTCATTCCTTACAGTCAAGGGCTGTTTTCCACAGTTTGATTACTCAGAGGCAAAATAATCCTGGGAAGATACATAAAGTTATTGTTCTCTTCTTTCCCACTTGGTAGGAGGGAATTAAAAGCAGATAAAACTTCTCAGGAAAGATCTTTACTTGGAGGGCAGCAAGAAGTTCTTTTTCTGCCAAATTGATAAAATTTCAAAATAGAGCACATATCATTAAGTAAGTCAGTTTGCATTGTGAAGGAGCTGACACTCTGCAAGGACAGGGTCAGAGCTCATTTGCATTTGTTAAAGAAGTACACATGCTGGAGAGTGCAACACTTGTTCTTATATTAAGCAGAGCTGCTCCAAAATTTTTGTCTCTTCTGTTTTTGCCTTCCTTGGCAACTGGCTGATGCTGTCTTTCTATGTATCACTGTAAATTCTTTCAACTGTTCTTAAGCAGAGTTTATAGTTCAAGTTATAAAAAAATCCTTGGCTGTATAGAAGGGTCTTCATATCACTTATCACATACAAGACTAAAGTTTCAAAATCAATTGCAAGCAGTTTGAATTTTTAAAAAGGGGCTATAAGCCCTTTAAGTTTTAAAAAACTTAAATGACCTTTGTTATTATCAGGGAGGTATCTTATGCAACAACTGTACAGCTCAGAGTGGATAATCAACTTGTCCAGGAGTGTCTGAGAGCTTGATGACCACCCAGGGACAAGATCTTAGAATTCCCAATACCAAGAACCATGCACTTTCCACCAGTTCTGTGAACAGGGGATCAGCAATGTGGTGATAAAGAGTAAAACAGTGCTCAAGTTATTTGGCTAAACTACCTAAAAATCCCAGTCTATAAAATAGACATTGATGACTCTTATACCATCAGCCTTCCTGGGCAATCTCATTTAAAGAAATGGTAACACGAGATCTTATATTTGAAAATCATGTGTTGATGAAAGTATGGGTTTTGTGAAGTTTGAAAATAGGTGTTCATTTTCTATATAGTTTCTTTCTTCTTTGAATAATGTCATCAATATGGGACCTGTACCAGGGAATTAGGGTTTACTCTGGAACATACAAAAAAGCATGTCCTTGAACAGGAACTAAACTGAAGTATATGCAGATGGTTGGTGAACTGTTTACAATCTGAATAGCCCTGTCCACATGGCGGAGGCTTACCCTGAGGAGGGGACCCAGGCCACTGACAGGAGGCAGTGCCTAACCACGACGAGTGAGCCTCCATCAGGAGGCTCATGAGACTAGCCGCAGATCACCTCATACATTTACTAAGCAAAGGGAAAAATTCCCACAGAAGGGTACTGTGGAAGCAGTTATACCTACGAGCTTTTTTTATTTACTGCTTTATTAGCATATGTTTGCAGTACATAAAGATTTTATTTACTGTGGGGA
>NW_004524865.1:983674-985188 GCF_000260255.1 Octodon degus
AAATCCCCTCATAATTTATCCTGAGATCCTGTACCTCAGATTGTAGTACCTTTGTCAGTGTCAGCCATGTGGATGAGTCATGGCAATTGCTTGGCCAATGTGCTCTCTGTGAAAGCCTGAGAGAATATTTTCTCTCCATGTGACTCTCCTTAGGCAAATGCTACATCATCGATCACTTTCCTCTTTGGCCCCATAATCTTCTTGATCAGAAAATTGGGGACACTACTGGGTTATATGATGTAACAGTACAAGTTCTCATATGTCCTGAGTCTTAACTGACCTTAGAAGGCTAGGGTCAAAATTTTGGCTTTCTTTCCAGCCCTCCTTTTTCTCTAATTTTGGTCTGCAAACTTAGGTTGTTAAACATCCAGAAGACAAGCTTATTGTTATTACCGTACAACTTAGGCTGTTAAGCTTAACCTCACTATCTGTCTGCATATCAATCATCTTAGGCATAATATGGAACAGGTATTTTTCATCAAGTATTGATATGTTGAAATTTAAGTCACTACAGAATAGGATAAAAACATTTAAAAAATAGAATATATTTTAAAAATAGGCATAACGAATTATACACTTCTTATGTGTAAACATAATTCCAGAAATCTCAGCATATACAACCTTGAAGCAGAACAGTCCCACAATATTCCTTTTCCTGTCTCTTGCTTTCATTCGCCACACCCTTCTTTTTGAACAACCATCTACCTGAGAGACATCATAGCAGCAACTGGCATGTCATGACAAGCAGTCCATATTCAGAAGATGAGAATGACAGGCACTGCAAGCATGAAACTACTATTACAAGTTACCATCTCCAGTGCTGTAGCTTAGTTCACAGGTATCAGTATACATAGTTAGTCAGGGTGAGAATCTTTCCAATTAACTGCTAGATTAAAAAATCTTCTGGAGATTCTCAGGATCATTGCCTTTCCCATCTTCTACATATAACTGTATGGCTTGACATATTCATGTTTCCTAGCTCTTCTCCTTTCCCTCTCTTGATTAGTTAGTCCTCGAGATCCTGCTTCCCTTTTACTTGTATTATACCTTTCTATTTGTATTTCTTCTTTTGAGTACTTATACTAGGGAAACTATATGATATTTACAAATGTGTGTCTGGTATATTTCACGTATAAATAAATGTTCAAGTGGCATCCACTTCAATATAAAGGCTTCGAGTTTATTATTCTTAATAGCTGAATAGTACTCCACTGTGTAAAAATACCACATCTTTTTCAACTATTCCTCAGATGATGGGCATCTTGGTTGTTTCAAAGATTTGACTATCTCATATTGTGCTGGTATAAACATAGGCACACATATATCACTATTATATGATGTTTTCAGATCCTCTGAGAAAATTTCCAGTACAGGAATAGCTGGTTTAAATGGGATTTCCAGTCCAAGTTTTCTAAGGAGTCTCCACACTGATTTCCATAACAGTTGTACCAGTGTACATTCCCACCAGCGGTGGAGAAGGGGTCCTTTTTCCCCACTGCCTCTCCAACATTTGT
>NW_004524865.1:988766-999318 GCF_000260255.1 Octodon degus
CTCTTAATTCTTTCTTTTTCCTCTTCCCAGTCTATTCCTCCCTGTGCCCTCCAACTCGTTTGCAAAATAACAACCCTTATTATTTGCAAAGCCTGCATTTCCATTTTCTCAGTACTTGCTCAATCCTGCTCCCTAACTCACTCTACCCTTCCTCCACCTCTTGTGTCCCTTCCCCATTTATCTTTGAAAAATATCTCCTTACTTCCTAGTACCAACTTTTTTTTTTTTTAAACTGGCTCAGCCCACCCGGAGGGCAGGGCTGGTGCAGCATGAGGTGCTGGGGATCAAACTACAGTCTCCTGAGCCTGTCTAAGCTTGCCTATGCAGGTGCTTTAGACCCCTGAGCTATCTTGCTGGTCCCCTAGTACCAATTTTTTTAATCTTTGAAAAGTTTCCCTACTTCCTATTATCTACCTTTTATTTTGCTTTTTATATCTTAGGTTTCTCATATGAGGAAAATCATATGACACTTAAGCTTCTGTGTCTGATTTATTTCATATACCATTGTGGTCCTGAGGTGCATCCATTTATTAATGCCTCTACTGATCCTTCTTTATGTAGATTAGTACTTTGCTGTGCATAAACGCTATCTTTTCTTTACCCATTTTTCAGGAAACTTCCTGACTCTTTGTTCAGGATAAAACAAGTATGATTAAATGATAAAGAGTATTTGGTAAATTTGGTCTCTGATATCATTTTCTTAAAAGAACAAGAGATTACTCAGTTTTGATAGATGTGGCTTTTATTTTTCAATTCCATTAGGCATTAGTCTTGCAATTGTCATTGTAGACATATTTGTCTTTTGAGGAATAATAACAATTTAATTTCTTCCTCTCTTCATCTCTCTCCCCCTTTTTAGAGAAGATTTTTGGAAGTGCTACCTTTTTTTTTTTTCTTTTTTCTTTTAAATCTTGCCTTTGTTCTCTAGTAATGGAAAGAACTCCAAAGAGCTGGTCTTAAATTCTGGTTCTGTCACTTGTCAGTGAAATAATTTATTGTGATGTTTCCTAAGGTGAGAAATTTTGTCTATGAACTCATTCTTCAGACATCTAGGACCCTTAAGTGCACTTTTGAAAGAAAGACTATTTAAAGTAAAATGTTTTGTTATCTCTTGAGGCCAGTGCATCGACATTGGAATTATGCAAAGCTAATAAAGAGCTGGCTGCTTCAGGGGGATGCCTGTGTGACCCTGCGTGGCCCTGCTACCAGTACTGCTGCTCATCCTTCACCATTTCTTGTGAGTTTGGATTATCTGTTGGATATATTCTTTGAAGACCGAAAAGCTACTGCATGTTTAAAGCAGTACCTTGTGTTGGTACAGGATACATTTATTTGTGGATCTTCTTTTAAATTAAATGGATATGTCTGCGCCACCCTGCCAAAAACTGTCACTGTCAAAGTTTGAAAACTCACCTGAGAACTCTGAGTCAATTTCCTAAGGAATTATTGTAATCTGCTGCCTGTCGGTGAAACAGTTATATGTGATACAATCTCTCAATTTTCTAGTACCATCTTTTTCATCAAAATGAGAGATCAATACAATTTAATATAAAAGTAAAATGATTCTATGAGTAAGAGTTCTAATTTATCGGACATTTCTACATTTCTTAGAAGATGATTGGCTATAACGTTTGATATATGTTTGCTTTTAGATTATTCATCATTTCCAATTAGACAATCTTTGTGTAGTGTACTAATTTTTTTTTTCTTCTGTATTTAGGACAGGGTCTACAGTGTCTCATTATGTAGATTGGACTCATAGCGATCTGCCTGTTTTCAGCCTCCCAAGCGCTGGGATTACAGGCACGCGCCACCACACCCAGTCTTAATTGCCATCTCAGCGCGCTCTGGGGCAGGGCCGGCATTGCACACCGGGATCGAACCCTGGTCGCTGAGTTTGCCTAAGCAGGCGCTTTAATCCGCTGAGCATCGGGCCGGTCCCTAGTGTACTAATTTTTAATGGAGACATTTGTTTCTCTTTTTTATAATGTGAACTATTTTTGGAGTATTTCCTGAAGCATTATATACTCAAACAATTGATAACAGCAGAAACTGCAAAAACACACAACGTGTTGTGATTATGAGACTAAAAGAAATGAGGGCTCTTTGTCTTGACGAGTGACTCTCACACAAGAGGACGCGGTTCATAACCTTAATGTAACCTTGAGCCATCGTGTACACTGCTAAACAAGAAAACAAATACCTGAGTAACTTCCGTATAGATTCTGAGAAATTTGAACATTCTTACATAGACTATACTTCAATTACACAGCAACATTAATTATAAGTACTTCTAAAATTTTATAATTTAAAGGTACTAAGCTCCAGAAAATTTCTGAGTGCCTCCATCTGAAGATCAGAAGATACTGTCTCTATTGAAAAATTCTCTGATCACAGCTGAGAAAGAACTTGGAGCTTAGCTTATATCCTTCATTCAGCACTGAGGACTGTGAACCTCTTACTCCGCTGCAGCAACAGTGGAAGACAGCGGCGCCAGGAGAAACTGCATGTCAAGTTACAGGGAACGGGTAGTTGCGTTTTAGAAATAGTGGAGCAGAACCACACACACACCCTGCAGCCGCACCCAGAGAGCCTGCTGTCTTGGAGGGTGCCTGGCGCAGCGCCTGCTGGATAATCAAGTCAGGAAGAGAAGTTGTGTAAGAGTTTATTCTAAACATGAACTTCAGGTAGTTCCAGCTGAAATCTTAGAGGTTCGCCATACTAGATACGACACCCTACATTAATATATTCGATCTAGTTGAACAGTAAATTAATAGGAGCTTCAGCAAAAGTAATATTGCCAAACATGTTTGTGAAAGTTTTCATAAAATATTAATTTTGGCAACATAGACAAATCCTCTGTGTTCCATTATTTATCAGTACAATACAAGACAGGTATAAAATAAGATAAACAGCAGTTTCTTTTAAAATTTGTTCCTCTTGTTTTTTTATAATTTTATCTTTATCTCTATCTCTCTCAAATAGACAGACAGGCAGGCAGACAGACAGACAGACACACACACACACACACACACACAACTATAATATTCACCTATCTATTTTACACAGGAAACAGTTGTTCTGTAAATATTTAGAAAGCTTTACCAGGTTACATATACTTGTATTCTTATGATCATATTTGGAACCCAAATATATAGTCATGGTTGCTTTTATTTGGGAGAATTTAAAAAAATAGTAATAAAACTTTATCTTTAAAATAACTGCAGTAAATGTCACTAATTTTCCATTTTAAGGAAGCATTTATTGGCGATGTTACACTTGCTAAGCTGAGTTGAAATGACAGACTTTATTGCATTTTATGAGTCACATTATTTCCATGCTGGAGTTATGCATAGAAAACCATTTCCTTTATTTCATGAGCAGCCTGCTGAACATGGAAACAGGACAGCTGAACCAAATTTGTACACCACTAATTTAAAGACTGGGGCGTATTAAAGAAGCAAATAAGGAAGCTATTTCTCATTAAGTAGTCCTCCTGCGCTACCTGGTGACTCTCTTCCTGACGGGGATGTGTTTCTGAGGTGTCATGATTACAGTTTGTATTTCTGCTTACACTAGTGCATACTGTTTTATGCCACCATGTTGCCAGTGTTCCAAATGATCCGTTAGCCATCCTTGGGCAGCTTTTCTTGCTGTTGCTGTAGTGCCAGGTTTTAATGGATCATGTTGTTAATGTCATCTTAATGCTAGACTCAACACAACTCCTTAATTTTTATTGTTGCACAACATTGGCAATTTCCATTCTCTCTCTAGTCCTCTACACAGAGGAACTGAGTCCCTCACTTTCTGCTCAATACAAAAGCCCATTTATGGGCTAGGCATGGTGGCACATGCCTATAATCCCAGCACTTGGGAGGCTGGGGCAGGAGAATTGTTGTGAGCTTGAGATCAGCCTGGGCTACCAAGTGAGCTCAAGGCCAGCCTGAACTGCATAGCAAGATCTTGTCTCAAAAAGACAAACAAACAAAAAAACCAACAGAAGTCTAGTTATGCTTTTAAGCAGTGGCTGCACTCTAGGAAATAAATCACTGCTGTGTGTCAGAGAAGTATGCAATTTTTGGAGCGAGTTAGGGTAAGCCTTCGGAGACTTCTAGAATCCTTACATGCTAGCACACACCATGCTAGTGTGCATTTCCACATCACCCTGGTAGGTATTCATCCTGCTCTGTAAGGAGATTGCAGGGTAGCTAGTATAACCCTGCAGAAAGCCAGGTTACCTGTTGTTATTACATAATCCTGGCAGGCTTGCAAAGTGGCTAAGATAGATGTGTTATACAAAGTGCAGATGCTTTAAGATGAATGTTCTGGACAGGAGCCTTTTCCCATTTCAAATCTGAGTCCTTCATGTGACTTTGGGTAGATGTAACTCAGGAAATTCTTAAAAGATCTTAAAGGTAGACAATGACTCAGTACTTTTGGAACTATAAACTGCATGTTAAAGCAAGCAAATCGATGCGTGGCACTACTACGTGATGATTCATTATGCATGTAAACCAGTCATCCTTCCCATTGCTAGAACAAAATGCCAGATGCACAATTAAGGAGGAGAGATGATTGGGTTAAGGTTTCAGAGGGCTCAGTCCATGGTTTAGTGGCTTTACAGCAGAAACAAGAGGGAGGAGGGGTGAGGCAGAGGAAAGCTTCTCAGCTCATGAACCAGAGAGGGAAGGGAGACTCCAGGAACGAGAGCACATCTTTCCCAACCACACCCCAGCGACATACCTCGTTCAGCCAGACCCTACCTCCTAACTGCACATACAGCTATGAACCCACCAATGAACAGATCATCTTCAAAGCACACTCAGACTTCTGAGGGATACCTTACATCTAAATAATAATGGCAAGATTTGATGGTGTTTGAGGTATGAAAAAGACTAACTTAGCTCACTAATTGAGATCCTTCCCATCAGTTTTCATAAGTAATGTAACATTATTTTTAACCTATATCAATAGTTTTTTTCATAAAGCTGACCTCTCTTATATTAAAGGTTATATTCAGAATAAGAATTAAGTTGAAGTGCAAATGATCCTTACAAATAAACTAATGCCCCGACAAAAGACCAGAAAGTCTCTATTGCCATGGCTGAAACTTCTGGCCAATTTAATTATACAAAATAGTGATAGTGGCTCTCTCTGTCTCTGTCTCCGTCTCTGTCTCTGTCTCTGTCGTCTCTGTCTCTGTCTCTCAGTCTCTCTCTGTCTCTCTCCCTCCCTCCCTCCTTCCCACCTTTTCTCTCCCTCCCTCCCTCCCACCCTTCTTCCCTCTATGTCTTTTCAGAGATGAAAAGTCCAGGGCCACATACATAGAATGATATTCATTTTGGTTGATTGTTCTACTTCTATTGTAATTGTCACTTAACTGCCCAAATTTCCAGTTATACGCAGAAGATATCAGAAGAACTAAGGATATTCCATAAAAGTTTGTGAAGGTTCTTAAAATAATGATAAAGTTTTTTTTTTTCCAAATAATTCAGTGTAGGGGCTGGGGAGATAGCTCAGTAGAATAAGTGCTTGCATGGCAGCTCAAGGTCCTGAGTTCAAACCCTAGTACTGAAACACAAACAAACAAACAAACAAACCCCAAAAAACAAAACAAAAAACTTTATAAAAAAGCAAAACAAAAGAAAAAAATTCAATGTTACGAATCTGAAAACCGAGAAAATATATTCTAGACTATATAATTAATCTTAACTGATTTTTGGGTTATTTCAATATCTAATTATGATTGATGTTTTATGCATGTAAAAATCCTTTATAATGCATATAGGTCCTTTTCTTTGTGTTGTATGAATATTTAAATATAATACACAAAAAAAACATGGTAAAAAGATCAAAATATTTTCCTTTGGTGTCTTATCCAAAGGCACAAAGAGTCCACTGTGGGATGACCCCATGAGTCTCTGTCTGTCTCTGCACTGACACGTCTGATATATTTGGAGGGTTGTGCTATAAATGTAATCTTTTAAACCTAGCAAATCAAATCATTTTCTCTTAGATTTCATAGTTATAGCTCCATTTGGAGAAATGTGAAGACATCTTCCAACTCAGGAGTAGCCCCAGGAGTAGCCTATGGTTTGAAGACTATTTTGTCCATTAGACATGAGGAGCAAGAAAGAAGACACTAACATATGACAGGGTGACTTGCACCCTGCTTCTCTTTTATGTCCTCATCTGTAGTCACTGGAACTTACTCTTAAGATTGACTTTAGGGTAGAGATAGTCACCTCTGCTCTCAATCCTACAGGTTCTTTGGAATCACAAACCCACCTACCCAACACATCAGTATAGTCAGCATAAAAATATCTACATATATAAGCTATTGGCAAGATTAAGAGAAGTGTAACTTCAGTACTGCTTTGTGGCTAGATGCTGACAGAACCACTTGAAAAAAATGAAAGTCTGAACATGTTCCTACTTGATAATCCCAAAGGTCCTTTTATAAATATATTTGATATAATTTGTACATATATTCACAGCAAAATATACAAAAGAACATTCCCGGCAGAACTATTCAGAATAGACAATAATTTTACCTAACCCAAATGTCCATTTGCAATGTACTATCTATCCACAAAACAGAGTATTGAAGCTACACGTACTACTAGAATCAAAATATATAGCTGCTCTCGTACTTTAAATTTCCAATGTTTGAAATTATATGCCATGGACAAGAAAGCTGTGACAGACAATGCAGAAAAATATCCTTAATGTGAAATAATACAAGTAGAAAGAATTATACACTGCACATTTCCATTTATTTACCACTAAAAAGACAAGGAAAAATTTTAATCCATAGTAGAAAATTGGAAAAGAAACTGTAACAGAGTTGTGTGTGCAGCTATAAATTATTGGAAGAGAGCCTCCTGGAAATTCTGCTTTTGAGTTATATATGTATTTTTTATTTCAGAGCATATTAGATTTTTCATCATTGAGACTATGCCCAATACCCACAACTAAAGGAAGAGAGGTTGAATTTGCTTGTGGCTTTGGCCCAGGATAGGGTAGCTTCAAGGCAGGAGCATGGTGGTCATAGCAGTTGAGAAGCAGAGCAGGGGAATGGTGCCAGAGCACAGCATGGTGGGGACTAGACACACACCTGAAGGCCACACCTCCACGACTCACCCGCACCCTGAAGGTGTGTACCACCAACTCTCTGGGTGGATCCTGAAACCAATCAAACTGAAACTCTACCCTCACCACCACAGATGTTTGTGGCCATTTGCTGAGCTATACTTTAAGATTTTTTTTACTTTCTGTATGCATATTGCACTTTAATAGATTAACAAAAATCACAAATATTCAGCCTTAGATTCACATTAATTTAGTGGAAAAGTGGGCCCAACATTCACCATTATGTTTTATTTTGCTTCAATATCAAGTTGAGAATCACTGCTCTAGACTGAGACATTTATCTTGCATTTTAGATTCTGCTTCAGCTCTTTTGCCTACCCTACGATTTTACATCTGTTGTTCCCAGACTCTCCTTAATGTCCCCCTCAAAAAGAAAGAAAAACATGTTTTCTTTCAACATCCAAGAATCAATGGTACACATGCCTAGCAACTGTACTCAGGAACTGTTTGCATCTTCCATTCCCTTTCACATCATTTGAAGTGTATCTTTGGTGCATGTTTCCTTACAATACCTAGTTCATGCACAGCGCCACGTGATCAGTGTCACCCACAGGACATGCAGCAGAATATCAGGTCTTAGGCAGTCTTGACAATCCAGCCCTCCGTGTGAGCCAAGTAGACCTCCCCACTTCCACCAATAGTAAAGATTGTACTGCATGATACAGTGTGTCAACTCCAGAGGTTTAGAAGTTTAATTAAGTGACTCAGCAAGGAGCCAGGGTTCTTACTTTCTCTTGAGTGCTGTGATTTCTAAAATGTACAAAGTATCATGGGATTACCTTATTTTTTAATTTCAAGAAACAAGAATAAACTAATATCTTAGGAAAAATTATTGGTTTGTGTGAGGTAGTTTTACAGATCAGAAATGAGCTGCATTACATTGCTTAAAATGATCACTCAATGCGCCTCAAAGTCACTCGAGTGATGTACCTAGGACTCTATCTTTTATACAAAAGCAATTACTAATTTATTCCATTTTGATACAACTGTTTTTCACTCTACTGCTAATTTTAGTATACTATATGTCATATAATATGACACGCATGTATTTTATCAACATCATATTATACCGATTGCAATAAAGACAGCCAACATTTTTGAAACTATTTCTACACATGAGATAGCATGTAAAAACTATAATGTGAAAGCTTTTCTTAGAAAGTTGTGATACAGCAGAGTGTAGATTGCTTTTAATGTTAGATAATAAACATTTCAGAAAAGTACAATTATATATTTTCCAGCTCTTCCATATTCATATTAGGCATGGATAGACTCCAGGACCCATAAAACTTCGGTTTATCCTGAGAGAATTTTATTCTACATATTTCAAAGAGAAAGAATTCAGGCAGTTAAAGCCAATTAAGTTTTAAAGCAAATACTTAAAATTTGAGTTGGGTAAAATATGTTACGTCTACACTAAAATTATTTATTCTAGGGCAATTTCTATAACCACTGTGAATAGAAAAATCATGAAAAATATTAAAGTACCCAGACAAATTGAACTTGTAAAATTTTTTCTACTCTGGTTTATAAGAGAAATCTTAGAAATAAGAAGTGCTAACTTTCCCAGATCTATTATATTTCCCTGAAGATATTTTAATTGCCATTTAGATTATGTATGACTTTAGTTGATAGTTTAGCTCTGAGAGATAATTACCTTTATAAGAGAGCTAGAAAATCTTTTTAACACTCATATTTAATAACTGTATACCAAGCGTATTCCCACAAAATATTTGAGTCAGGATAGCATAAGAAATAAGAAATAATTGAGAAAGGAATAAGTAATGGACAAAGTGAGGTCAGGAATGAGGTAGAAAATATAGATATGTTCACATGAATACTGTGAAAAAAGGATAGATATACAGCTACTTTCTCTTAGTTCATTGAGAGTAAATGTTTGTACTAATATTGTTTAGACAAGATATCATGTCTCCATCTTGTCCACTGAATAACTACTATGAGGACAATAATATGCAATGTATTAATTATTGTAACCATCCTACTAACCTGTTTTGAAACTGTATCATTGCTGTTTTATCTTTTTTTCTCATTAAAATGAATAAAAATAAAAGACACTTTCAAATTTGGCAGCTGAGCAAAAAAAGAATTCTAGTAGTTGATAGGTCTACAGATCCATGCCCTGGTAGTCCATAAATATATTCTTAAAAGAAGAATCCAATAATGATACAATTTATAGGGAAATGTGTCTTTGATTTAATGTCTTGTCTCTCTTCAGTTTCTTCTTTTTGCTTTATAAGCCCTTTCTTTATAAAACACTGTGGCTTTGGGTGTAGAATGAAGGTTGATATAGTTTTAATTTAAATTTAAACAGAGACCACCATAGTGATAAACTCAGAGGAAATAATTTTAGAAGACTGGTAAAAACACAGCCAATACAATTTCAATGTCTAATATGTAAGTGTGCTTTCCTGTACCAATAGCCATAACTGCAGACCAAGTTTAGAACTAACACTCCAGATTTGGTGAAAGAGACATTCAATAAGGTATCACTTTAGGGGCCAGGAGATGGCTCAGTGTAGTAAGCGCTTCCCTGGTAAGCGCAAGGGCCTGAGTTCAATCCCTGATTCCACACACACACACACACACACACACACACAAACACACAAAGATATCACCTTAATTATCTTTGTAGATTCTAGTTCCAAGCAGGTAATCTTATGTCCTTTAATATGTCAAAATATTATTGATGTGGGGCTGTTAGCATGCATATAAAAATAGTGGAAAACAAAAGCCCCTGCTGAATTATATAAATCATATGACAACTATAATGGGAAAAGCAACTCACCACACCTGTCATTTGCTGTCCATCAAAAGGACACTAGGTGTATTTTAATTACAGTAAATAAGATAAAATCATTTTTCAGTTTAAAGATTTGCCTTAGTGTTTATAAGATCAGATTTTGAATTGCATTTTCAGCCTCAGCATAGTTGATAAACAATTTTAGTTTGGAGTTTCTAATTATACAAAAGAAATAATAAAGTCAATTTTACTTGTATTTTATGTTCAATGATCCATAAAAAAATAAAATCAGAGAAATCTTCCATTAACTTTTCAAAAACACTGGGTGAAAATCTTAAATAAAAACAAGAATCCTCTATCTTAGAGAATTAAATCTTTTCCTCCCTATAGAATAACTATGCTCGCATAGTTGATAGGTGTTCAGGAAGATCTTATAAATCCAATTAAATGCACTAATGAATTTTTTGATAGGAATAAAATGTAATCCATCATAAAGATTGATAGCCATTTTACATAATCATATGCAGTTTTTAAAGAAAAAATTATAGTGTTATAGGCAGACAAATATACTATAATATTCTGCTAAAATAATGAATTGTATTTTTGATATTTTAATGTTACAATAGTAATTTACTTATG
>NW_004524865.1:1001128-1002335 GCF_000260255.1 Octodon degus
TATCATGCTCGTGTTTTATATAAAAATAAAACCATTTTATATAAAAATTAAATCATAATCAGCTATGATGTTAAAGATATCAACAAAGGGGCTGGTGAGATGGCTCAATGGTCTAAAGCACCAACTTAGAACAAGCTAAGCTAAGCAAAGCACAGGGACCACGGTTCAATCCCCCATCACCACATGCCAGCCAGCACCACCCCCTTGTGGGCTGAGCTGGCCACACACACACACACACTAAATAAACAAAAGTTTAAAAAAAAAAAGATATCAACAAAGGTTAGAAATAGCTTAATATGACTGGCTAAACATTTGACATTTTAAATGAAGATTGAGAAATATGATTTCCTATGATTTTAGATTTATTCAAAAAGTGCAATTTTTACTACATTTTCCTTTAGATTTGCTATCCTTTTCAGTTAACATTACTATTTCAGAAGCCTAATAGGGGACAAGGAGTGTGCCTGACTGAGCAGTGGCCTGAGACGCTGGCTCATTTCACCAGCTGAGTCCCACATGTCTTCATTAACGCGTGCTTCTGATCAAGCAGACGAAGCAGGCCAGGAATGGCCCAGGCGCGGCCTCTCCTAGTTTACTGGTGGCGGCCAAATTTCGTGGGCCACAAAGAACACAGTGGCAGTCAATGAGAATCTGGGAATCGGCGGGGGGAGGGGGATGATACATCACATGCAAGAGAGGAGAGCGGGAGTGATAGTAGGCTATATTTTAAATCATCTAGGACTTGTTTTTAATGTTAACAATGAGATTTTATTTTATTTTATTATTTTTTGTTTGAGAACATTTTAATCTTTTTTTGTCATAATGTTATTGATAAACAAATAGCAATGAGATAGTTTCAAATCAAATTGGTAGGACAGGGCTGGCGGCGGTTGCCTGGTTGCGGCGCTGTGAGGTCTGCGGGCGCTGGCAAATCGGGCCCAGGATGTAGAGCGGCTGTGCCTGACGGTGCGTCTGACGCGAGCGAGCTGGGGTGGGGTAGAGAGGAGGGGGTGGTAGTCGGGGGTGGTGGGAGAAGGAGGTGGCGAATCACTTATAAATGGCGCCCAAGCAGGACCCACCCGAAGCCCAAGTTCCAGGAGGGCGAACGAGTACTGTGCTTTCATGGCCCTCTTCTTTATGAAGCAAAGTGTGTAAAGGTTGCCATAAAGGACAAACAAGTAAAATACTTTATACACTACAGTGGTTG
>NW_004524865.1:1004759-1033487 GCF_000260255.1 Octodon degus
TTATTTCTTGACAACGGTTTAATGAAACACAACTTAATTTTTCATCTTTGTACAACTCCTAAGATTGTCTATTTAGGAAAATGCTGAAGCTTTAGAAAAATTGAGAACACACTAAATTTCCTGGTAGCTCCAGATACTTTTCTTTTATGTTCTCTTATTAGTACATATTTTCAGGATTTGATGTTTCCATTCCTTCTAGGGAGTGATTTTAAACCCTCTAGCCACTGATAGAAAAGAGCAGATTACTTCTTTAAAAGGTCCACTCTCTCTGTAGTCTTCATATTTGTTTCTTTTATAATGTTTTCACTTTTTCCTGCAGTAAGTACAAGGCTTTATTAATTCTTGGCCACAGTATAATTGCTATGCCAACCTTTCTGATTGCTTTTTTCTCCTCAGCTAATTTCATATCGATAATGTGAATAATGCGATTGATCACTTGGAAAAAAAAAGCCCTTATTTTCCTATAATGAAATCTTTCCCCTTTGTCATAAATATAACAATATTTTACAAAGGTAAATGGCAAGTGAAGGTAGTCATCTAAATAAAAAGGCAATTTTTCTTCTATAGGTTTTTGCTTGACACAGGCAATTTATCCTCCAAAATATTTATTTTCAAAAATAAATGATTTTTCATCATATTATCCTAAAAACCTAATGATTTCAATGAATAATATAATTAATAGAATTTTACAATTCTGAGTGACACTACTTTAAAATTTCTTTTATGCCTAAATTCCCAACCATAGCTGAGGCAATTATTTGTAAATATAAAATTTATCTTGTAGTTTCAATAGCAATGGAATACTTTTTATAAATTTTACCCATAGTTTAGCTTTCTCTCTATAATTTTATGCTGAAGTAATAAATAGATAGTGTTATGAAAAACAAATAATGTCACTTTGACCATTTATTTTTGACCACAGACAACGTATTTATGATAGACATTGATGATGAAACTATAGCTGGCTTATTTCAAGCCCTGGATAATTTTGCAAATAAAAATTTCCTTCTACAGATGGTAAATGCTAGAGTATATTACCAAGAATATATTTTCCTCCAAGAAATCCAAGAAATGTCACAGGATATGACATCAAATAGTCAAGTTTACCAAGTAAAATCTCTTTGCTATTGCTTCTAGGAGAGTCTTGTTTTTGTAGCACTGAAGGAAATATTTGGTTGGATATGGTGGTGTACACCTGTAATTCCAGCAGTTTGGGGGGCTGAGGCAGGGGCATAGTACTTTTGAGACCAAGTCGGGCCACCTAGCAGGACACTAGCTCAAAAATAAATAGGAAGAAAAACAAGAAACATCTGAGCTCATTCGTCAACGCAGAGGGGGGCCATTCTCTTATTTAAGAGCACAAATTAAGTCAAGGAAAATTATCTTCTCACATTCTCCTCTGAGGAATCTGAAGGAACAAACAGATGATCAGAATTTGGAAACTATTTTCAGTCCTTTCCCTTGGTAGCTGAAATACGTGCAGGTATTGCAAAGACACAAGGTACACAATAGCTCCTGACACACGGCCGTCTGTCATCCACGAGCAGAGAAAGCCATGGGGGCGTCACAAGCTAAATTAGGAAATCCCATCGCTGCTATCTGAGGAAGTGCAGCGCACTGCCTGTGAATACCCACATTTTAGTACGTGCTGAAAAGCAAGGGAGCCAGAAACTCAAGGATTGTCCTATCGTATTTATTTTCAGACATATGAAACGTGGTCACACGTTTTCACTTAAAATCTAGCTCAATTTTATATTCTGCTACCAAGAAAATTACAACTGTCTTTAATCCATTTCTTCCTCCACACGTAGCAGAATATATTGATTATTTAATGTTTTATTCTGAATGTAAAACCCGACAAAACTTACTCTGTGTTCTGAATTAGAATCTTCTTAATTCCTGAGTATATTCTGCATGCTTTTTTAAATGTGAAAGTGGGCCCACGTGTCCATGTTCTACTTTGTGTAGAATTGTACAGCCATTTGTACAACTTAGAATAGAATATTGCTCCAATAATGATGCAATAAATAGAATTCTACTGCTGTTTTCACAAAAATCTAAAAAAAAAGTGTACCAAATGTTTATCCATAAGATAGAAAAAAGGTTAGTACAGGTTTTAAAGGAACTCATAGGAGTTTTATGCTCACTCCCATGGAATAGCAAGAAAACCAATTACTAAACATGAGCCAAATTCCTGTACTACAGTAGCAAATTGAAAGAGAGAGACAGAGCCAGAGCCAGAGAGGATGGGAGGGACAGAGAGAGGGAGAGGAAAGACAGACGCTGCTATGTCTACTGCTAAATTAACTTTCACTTTGCGGCACCCAGGACAATTTGTGTCTACATTATCAGGGACAAACTCACTCAGAATACAAAGTGTTTCCATGACACAATTTCTGTTATCACAAGGCAACATAATTACATGAATTTAATAAAAAGGAAGCATAACAATGCTGAAATTTCTTGCCAGAAACCAATTTAGTTTTTGTTGTTGTTTTTGTTTTGTACAGTTCCATAAAGTCTTCCAAAGCACTAAACTAGGTGGGTACTGGAAGGTGGTGAAGGTATTTTTTATTTTGATGAACTCACAAGCAGGTAGGGACCAGTATGGAGAGATACAAGATTAACCCCCTGTTATCCAGGTCTCCAAGTTCTTGCAGCCAAGGCACAGGTAGAGAGAGACGGGGCCTTGGCATCGAGTGGAGGAAGTGGTATAAAAGGAGGGCAAAAAAGGCAAGTGCATTGACATTTGAAACAACTGGATGCAGGCCACTGGACTCACACAGTGATAAAATACCAGAAAGGTATATTAGAGCACAACATGAGCTACCATCCTGTCGATAAGGGTTGATACATCCTGTCAACTTGAGAAGTGGAGAAGCTTAACTAAGTAACACAGCAGTTCTACATCCGGGGTAGAGAGGACATTCCCTTACTGCTCTAGGATGTTGTTCATTGTGTCAATTTCAGAAATTTAGAAGTAAACTAAGCTACTCAACCAGGGCCAGGGTCCTCACTTTTTAAAAATTCTCATCTTGTGCAAGAGGAGGGCAGGTAGACGTAGTGAGGACTCTATTCACCTGGTAGCGTGCATACCTTGTAAGGAAGGAAAAGAGGCTTGCTTCCCGCACTTTTGCTCTTGCTGTTTTTGCTGTCTTCTGCCACCTTGACCTGTTGCCCCTACACCTGGCCATTCTGCCTTCAAAGTCAGCTGATTATGGACTGAAACCTCCCTGAAACGTGAGCTAAATCAACCTTTGCTTCCTCAATTTTGGCATTGATGGTATTTTGTCTAAGCCACAAGAAAAAATAACTAACACAATGTCATTTGAGAAAAATCTAGGCGCCGGGGACATGTCTCAGTGGAATAAGCACTTCCCTGGCAAACACAAGGGCTTGAGTTCAATCCCCAGTTCCACCAAAAAAAAAAAAAAAGTAAATAAACAAATAAAAAATAAATAAAATAAAAAGAAAAATCTAGAGATCATTTTGTAGGCAAGGAAGAGGATCTAATGCTTTTAAAAATATTGTGATTTCAAATTTTTTCAGATTGTATATGTTGCCAAAATTTTTGCTTAAAAAAAAAAAAAAGAGTATAAATGAGCCAGTAAAACTATTCCTTGTACTTTTCTCCCCCTGCTGATTTCTCAGTGTGGACAACAGTTGAAACTGAAGATCGATTCTGCATGTGCAGGGTAGGAGGCAAGGCAATCCAAGCCAACAGGTTGCTGGGCAGGGGGTGCCACAAGACACACCAACCTGCTGAGTGTATAAATACAGTGCTGAGGTGCTTGAGCATCTATCTCCTTTTCTCCCATTCGAAGAGAGGGCTCCACTTGACCTCAGCTTTCTATCCCCTGACTCTGGGCTATTTCTTCACCCCTCACTGTCCTTCACCTGGAGAATTTAGAGAGCAGTGCTGGATGTGATATCTAGGCTGGTGGGGGCTGAAACCACAAACTTCAGCCAAACAGACACAATGTAGCAACAGGAGGAGCCTGTGCTGTGTCCCCCAAGACCACAAGTCGCATGCTTTAGGCTATCTTTTTCCTGGTTATTTTCTTCCATGATGCTAAAAATGTTTTTAAGCCGGAATTTGATTTTTCTTTTTTCACCCATTATAAATCTTCTTAATAACAGAACATGACAATTTAGTATTTTTAAGTACTCCTTTCTTTCCTTACATATACTTTTCCTCTCTTCATCCTTAGAATGGTTATATTTTAAAAGCAGTATTTAGTGCTTGTATTTGTATCATCAGTCTAATTATTTGTGTCAAAAAAAGTAGTTTATGATGGTTTCAGTTTGTTTATCTCAGACTTCTGACTTTAATTTTTTTCATGGATTTATTGTATTTTTGTTTCTGTGTCTTACAGGATCCTCTTAGAAAATCATTTGCTAGAACCTCGGTTTTCTGTTTTCTGTTTTTGGCAGAAACCCGGTGATCATTAGCCGACCATCTGCTCCATGTCTCGGCACACTTTGATGTCTGGTTCTCACAGAACCTGAGCTAAGACCAGAACTGCCAGTCTTTCAGGAAGGATTCTGATCACACATCTTATACTTCTATATTTTAGAAACACAAATGTTCAATTTCTGTAACACACACACACACACACACACACACACACTTTTCTCTTTTTAGGTTCATTTCATTGAAACTTTATCAACCCTTATTATTTCTTACATTTGCTATAGGCTATATAGAACTAAAATGATTCTGGATTCCAATGTGCTTAAAAAGTTTTACTTATGTGAAGGTATATCATTATTTTCCACTTACTTTGCTGAGCCCACTTTATATCATTACCATTTTCTTATCTATTTGCAGACTTCTTGAAACTGTTCTGATTTGTTCCTTAGAGAGTACATGTTTTCTTTGTTTTCTCCATGTGTGAAATACTCTCAAAACCTTTTAAGAAAATTTTTCCTGTGTTGACTTCAGTGTCTGCAGGCAGATGTCATGTTGAAATTTTCTTGCTTACTTTTCTGTTACTGGATGAGCCAGTTGTCTCTAGATCTGATATTTCTGCTGGCTGGGGAAGGGTGGTGAGAGGAGGAGGCAGGGCAGGGCATAGCGGCAACCGGTGCATCAGTTCTACACTGCACTGACCAAATTGCTGAGGTCCTTTGAGGCCCAGGACTTGCCTTGGTGGACATGAAGGCCAAGTGTGATGTAGGGTGCTGTGTGAAGCCCCCAGGATTTCGATGTGGTAATTAGTGAGCATTGCCTGCCACTGTCTCTAGTCTAGTTTTGTGAGACTCGTCTCTGTTTCTCTGTCTCTCATTGCAGATATTATTCTGCCCAGCAATATGAGATTCAGAGAAATTAGGATGGTTCATGCTGAAGGGTGGATTTTAAATCCCCAAAAGGCTTGTATGTTGAAGTCTGAGTCCCCAGGGAGGTGTTATTTGGAAGTAGAGGACTGTTTAAGAGGTCCTCTAGTTAGGAAGAGGTGTTTTGTTCACTGGGGGCCTGTGGGACATCAGTCTCTTCCTCTTTCCCTCTATGGCTTCTTCTCCCATCACAAAATTTTGCCGCAGGCCTAAAGCAATGAGCTGAGCATAGCTTAGAACTTCTAAAATCATGAACTAAAATAAATGTTTATTAAGTTGATTATCTCAGGTATTTTCCATGATGACGGGACACTGACTACAGCAGTGTGTCAGCTGTTTATTTCAGGAGCCCATCTGCCATACTACCTGGCATGTCCAGCCACACTCACAGGGAGGGGGTATTTCTTATTTCTTAAACAGAGCCATAAAAGGAAAGCCAGTGCTTGGAGGCATCATGTTCTGAAAATGATGTGCCTGCTTCCTAAATCTCAGACTCGTTCCTCTTCTTCCCAAAGCCTAGTAATTTAGGATTTCCCTCTCCTGTGTGAACTATAACATTTTCTTAAAAATAAATCCTATTGATAACAGTCTTTGGGTACGTACACAGGCTGGAGAGGTATGTTTCAGCTCATAGTCTCCTCCACTAAAATGTGGCATACAGTTTACTCTATTTAGTTGATATCCCTATACTGTATCTTTTTAAAAAGGTATTTGGTTGTTACAGGGTCTCACTATGCAGCTCAGACTCATAGTGATCCTCCTGTTTTCAGCCTCCCTAGCGCTGGGATTACAGGCCTCCACCACTGTGCCCAGACTCTGTGGCTGGCTCAGCCCACCCTAGAGGAGGGACTGGTGTGGCATGTGGTGCCGGGGATCAAACCACAGTCTCTGTGCTTGTCTAAACTTGCCTAAGCACACATTTTAGCCTATTGTGCTATCTTGCCGACCCCATATTTAGTAGATAATCTTAAATCTAACAATTAAAACTTTGTTTCAGATGTTTGCCAAAAGGAAAATTTTCTTTCCCTGTTTGAAAATCATTTCATTGTTTGCATTAATTTTAGGTTAAACTGAAGGTTTAAAACTTGAGTTTTCAGAAGAAGAATGAGGTCAGAATGTTCAATAATAGATGTAAAATAGAAAGAAGCTGGTGAAAAGGAAAAGAGGAATAGGGAGGGGGAGGGAAAAGAAAAATAGGAAAAGAAGAATAAAATGAAAACAGAGCTTTGTAAATGTGCAGCAGAAGGAGTTCTGGAAAGTGGGGATGGGAATGGGTGGGGGAGAGGAAACACGATGTGACAGGCAGAGATACAAATTCCCTGTACTGAATGTGGTCATCATGTAGACCGAAGCTTCAAATAAACTTAGAAGAAAAAGCAAAAAGTTGGCCTTTGTAAAACTCACTCTGCATAAAGGATGACTTGAAGTTTAATATGAAGCTAGAGTGGGCTGGAGCAGGCACGATGTTCTGCAGACATAGAGGGGCTGGGATAGCACAAGCCAAGGCTTCTGCAGATGCCTAGCAGAGAGTGAAGTGGAGAGAAGCTTGGAGGGCAACGGGAGAGCAGGCAAAGGTGCACCCCTGGGAGCTCCGACACCTGGGAAGTGGGTCCTATTCATCTATAGATTGCAGCCGTGGGACTCACTGCTGTGGAGAGCTTATCATAAAAGAGTGAGACAAGTACTGGGGTAAGATTGGACTAAAGATCACTGCCACTTTGCAAGCCTGGAGGAAAGAGAGGTTGATATTGTCAAGGACGTTGGTAAGGAGCTGTAGGAAAAGTACTGCGTTAAGTACTTTATAAATCTATAGCCCAAAGGAGACTTTTAACATAAAAAGGACTTAGTGAGAATCTAGTACCTAAAAACAATGTACTTCATCAAAATTTTATTTCTATGAAATAAATTTGAAATTTTATGAAGAAGATAACTTATTCAATGAAACTCAAGATAGTCTGTTAGTAGAATTGTCCTATGTGGGACTTTTTTTATGTTACTGAAAACAAATATGCTAAGAAAAGTTTATTTGAAGAAAAATTAATATATATGTATTGGAATGTTGAGGCTCCAAAGAATTCAACTTTACCTTCTACCCATTCTTTCAAAAGAACTGTATGCAAGTCTGAATGAAAATAATTGATATCCTATTTTACATAAGCACATTTCTTTAGGGAAGGCTTTTCAATGACTATGATAAAAGCCAATTGAAAAGAAGATTCTGACAGTTTGCCTTAGTAGCCCAAAATAAATTTACTCTTTGAAAAATTAAGTCACAATGATTATCCTTGAAATTTTCTGCCTCCTAAATTACTTTATTGATGATCTGCATTGTCTCTTCCATGGGTTCATCTCATAATTTCTAGTTACCCTATTCCTGAAGGGAACCTTATGAAGGTCACACCAAGGGACACAGAGTCACACCAGAGAAAGACTGCTCCTAGACTGCCCTCTTTTCTTTCTTTCTTTTTTGGTACCAAGAATCAAACTCAGGACCTTGAGCTTGCCAGGCAGGCACTCGTGCTGCTAAGCTATATTCTTGGTCCTGTCCTCTTTTCCTTAAATGTGCAGCCAGTGCAAAGAGACATACAGACTCAGGTGCCAGCTCTGATTATAGGTGCTCAGGTTTTATAGGGATCCTGAGAAAGGCAGATATTAAGTACCATAGAACCTGAGCCTCAAGCCCCAGGGGAAGCTGAGTTCAGCCATCTCTCTCTCTGCCGGAAGGTGTTCAGATTCTATCCCTCTTCCTTCTCCTGAAAACAATTATCTACCTGAAATTTCCATCCCACAAGGCCTACAAAAGGACATTGATTCTCTACCTAAAACTCTAGCTGATCATGTCTGAAAATTTTTGCAAAGTCACCATTATCTATCCTTTCATCTACTGCAACAATTTTCCAAATAGTTTATTTTATGTATCACCTCTTTGTAACACTGTACACTCCCAACTCAAGAATAACCTTAAAACACAGTCTATTTCCACATGGTGTATGAGGGTCTTCACTACTCAGGGACACTTCTTTTCCACTGTGCAAGGTACAGAACTCTCCATTCTCTGTGCACTGCAGCCATCCCTGTCTTGTCACTACTGTCCAAGGCCCCCTGCTGTCTGGCACTGTCACCCAGACCTGTGGCTTCTTCCCGCAAGCCTGCCTCTGGTGCTGCTTGAACCTGGGCTCCAATATCACTTTTAAAATCTAGATCACCAAGGCATGTCTCTTCATTGTTCTGACAGGGGTTCTTTGTACCATTCATCAATGTCTGAAATTATTCTTTTATTTTCTTTACATACTTTTGATGGTATTTTATTTCAGTTGAGTAAACACCTTGTTTCTCTTCTTTATCTCTTAGTCCCCAACTACCTAGAAATAGAAATAAAACATCCATAGTTGCTAAAAGAATTAATAAATAGACAAATGAACAACCCTGCCATGATTAGTTCTATGCCTGTATTTTTTAATGATATTGGTACATACACTAGAATAGGGACCACACCACTTCTGAGCTCGTAGATGAGATACAGCCCCAAGGCATGACATGGCATGGTAAACTTTGAAAAACTTCCATTGTACTTCTAAAATTGCTGAAAATTATACAGAAAAGGTGTTTATTGGAGTATTGTTTATAATAGTAAAAAGTAGGGAATTATAGATATCATGCTGAACAATAAAACAACAGCTAAATAAGTTAGTATTTTGCATTTTTATACTATGACATCCTTATCTGACACAAAATTGGACTCTGTTCACAATATAAAATTCAATTTAGAAGTGCAGCAAGTAAATTGATATGAAATATGGTCTTAATTTCATAAATGAATTTGTTCTCAATCTCTTTTTATCTATTTACCTATACTCACTCTAATTGGCTAACAATATATGTTAGGGATTGGTTTTCTTTATATTTAGATACATATTTGCTTCATGCTTTAAGTTTTTAATTTAGAGTGTGTTCATTTTGCAGCTCATCAATTTGACTATTAATTTCAGTCAAATTTCACTTATTTATCCCTTGGAAGTTTGTCGGATCTTTCAGAAGTCATATTGGCATACAGAAATAATTTGATAGTGGGCGATACACAACTGATTTATTTAAGAGAAATTCATCTCTAGTTCAAAAAAGTGCCTACACTTTTCCTATGGAAGCCATCCAAAGTACATACTGCACTGCTGCCTGAAGAAGACAGAATAAATTCTGTCAGGAGGAAAGGCTATGGAATAAAGGGGATTTGCAGCCTGGAGAGTGATTTTGGAGTCTTTAAAATGGATACTTTTAAAGAATTTGCAATGAGAGAGGAGCACATTTGCATTTGCTATAAAGCTTCCTTAAAAGCTTGGAAGGAAATAATAAAAACTAATGGTAACCCTTAAGAGTTAAACCAGATAATTTACATATGCAATATGCTTTAAATTATACCACAAAAAGAGAAAAGCTGTTACATGCAATTTTTAAAAGCAGTGCCCAAACCATGCAGAACTTATCTTTAAATGCTGAGGATTTTCCCCAAATTGTTTAGATGGTTTCCATCTGGGTTGTCTCATTTAAAGCCCATCTGAGAATGGCTGTTGCCCACATTTCAGAGGAATAACTCTGGTAAACCTTGATTACGGTTCAAAGAGAATGTACCCAGGCAGAAGGATAGAGACTATAAATGTTTTATTTCATTGTGGATTAAATTTTTTCCATGAGGTAAGTTACATAACAGCAAAAAAACTAGAAAATCAAGTCTGTTTGAATTGATAACACCAATCTTCATTCTAGAATGTTATTTTACAGTTCTGTTCCTCAGTTTCCTTACTTTTAGAATAGGGGCAATAAATTCACCTACTTGAAAAAATTGTGGCAGAAGATTGAACATCTTAACACACTGTAAAGGGATAAAAATGTGAGCCAGATTGACATTGCATAAAAAGTGACCTCATAGCTCTGCACCATTACCACAATTAGTGTGGTTTATGAGATTTTACTGGTGATATTATCGAGCACCATATCTTACAATTGACTGCTTAATAAAATAGCTTTTCTTCCCTGTAAAGAATTTTCAAACATGTCTTGTTTCCCCAGTTGCTGTCCAGGCCCTCTTGTGTGAAACCAGGTCAGTGGTCTGCCTGCTCCGACCCTTTTGTTGAATGGGGAGCTTACAGGTGGCTGAACAAAAGTGGAGGACTGCAATTACTGAATCATGGTGAGATGTTTTACTCCCAGAGTCTCATAGTCTTCCCTGAGATGGATTCAGTCCTGAAAGCTCAGCAACAGATTAGGAGCGAACATCATATTGTGATGTACTTCTTTATATACTTCAATTTATTTAAAACATCCCCAGGAGGCTCTTACATTAATGCAGAGAAATGTTCAAATAATAATGCTAATCACATTGTAATTTGGTTCTTCTTCTTCTTCTTTTTTTTTTTCAAAATGTGGCTGTCTAAAAGTTACATTTTTTGTTATATAGGTCTTGCTTTATCTTGGCTTTAACCATCCAGCAGAAGAGTATAATAACAAGGTATGAAAAGTATAACCATATTAATATGCTGAGCTGTAAAAGACTCAAGTCAACAACTTTTTTTTTTCTCCCAGAACTGGGGATTGAACTCAGGCCCATGTGCTTGCCAGGGAAGCGCTTATCCTACTGAGCCATCTCCCCAGCCCAAATCAACAACTTCTGACATTGCCAGTCCTGTGGATAACCCAGTACTATTATGGACTACTAGACTATATTGGATTATTTTGCTGAATTCATGCACCTACAACATTTGAATGGCAGTGGAATACCTATATCTGACAAAAGTAAGCAAAAAAGGGGATATAAATGAAGGACCATTTTGTAATGAAAAAAAAAATATATAGCTACTTTCTCTTAGTTCAATGAGAAGAGAGATTTGTACTAATAGTGTTTAGACAAGATATCATATCTGCATCTTGTCCTATGAATAACTACTACGAAGACAACAGCATGCAATGTATTAATTATTCTAGCTGTCCTACTAATCTGTTTTGAAACTGTCTCATTGTTATTTCTTTCTCAATAAAATTAATATAAAAAGAAACAAAATGTGGGCTGTCTGAACAATAAAAACAATACTAAATTTTAATGACAAAATTATGTATTATACATAAGATAGCTATGATAATTGTACTACTAATTTCTGTTAGTTGTTTGAAATGAACAGTTAGTGTTTATATTATTTGGTCAATTCTTCATGTCTGTGCCTAGTAATCTGAGCAAACTACTTTGAAGGTAACAGTAATCAACATAGTAAGTATTCTTAGTTTTCTATCAACTTGTTTTGAAATTCCTTATCATTTCTATTGTGTTTATTTTTGTGTCTTTAAAATAAAAAGAATAAAAAAGTTTTGGCAAATTTTAGGTTAATCAAGATATTAATGAACGATAAATTATTCTCAGAGCAAAGTTGTAATTAATTAGGAGAGTGCTTTTTTAAAGTTACAGATACAATTACAGATGTTTCTTAGCAAATATCTTTTTGAACACACAGAATTTTAAAAGAGGTATGATACAGCCAAAGACAATACCTAATTTTCAAATGTATACCAGGTGGGCAACTTTCCAATTTATTTGGAAGAATGGAATTTTCTGATGAAGAAAAGGAATAGAAGTATAGTTTCTGTTAGAGAGCTTTATTGTCAGTAAAATTTCTGTCCCAACTGGACACCGTGCCACAAGAGTTGTAAAGATTCTGAGAGGCCAAGGAAGGAGAATCACCAAGTTCAAGCCCAGCCTGGGGAATTTAGCAATTTAGTGAGACCCTAAAAAGATTTTTAAAAAGACGTGGGATTTAGCTTCATTTGAGTTTCCTGGATTAAATATTTAGCATTCCTCCCACAAAAAAGTTTTGTTCAAAATTTCTATTTTTTAATTTATCATTCAACATACATTGAAGACATATGCATCTTTTTAAAAACTTTTTTTAAATGTATTTTGTTGTTACAGAGTCTTACTACACAGCTTGGACTCTTAGTGATCCTTTTGTTTTCAGCCTCCCCAATGCTAGGATTACAGGCATCTGTGGCCAGCTCAGCCCAGCCTGGTGGCAGGGCTGGTGTGACATGTAGTACTGGGGATGGAACCACTATCCCTGTGCTTGCCTAAGCTTGCCTAAACAGGACCTTTAGTCCACTGAGCTATCCTTGCTGGCCAATATATATGTCTTGATAGTTTTAACATTTATAGATATTGTATTTTTGACAGACTTAAAATTCGATATTAAACTTCTCTTTCTTATATTATGAATGTTAAAACAAAGGCTCTAATCTCCCTATTAAACCAACACAAAAATAGCACTGGCCACAAAATTTCTAAGAATTCTCCTAAATAATACTATTCCTTCTGAATAGATATAGCCAATCAACACTTACATGGCACTAATTATTAGCATTCCTGTATTTCTTCCTATGTAAACTTATATAACCATGCTTTTAATTTTTGAAATACTGTGTTGCAATGTTTGAAGTTTGAAGCAGGCAACTTTCAGTTTGGCCCTATGATTAGCAGGGCAGTGAGGAAGTTGTTAGAAGTATACCAACTCTGCTATTTATGCCCTGACCAGCTCTCTCTCTCTCTCTCTCTCTCTCTCTCTCTCTCTCTGTCTGGTTCAGGGTCTCACTAGGCAGCTCAGACTCGCAGTGATCCTCCTGTTTTCAGTCTCCCCAGCACTGGGATTGCAGGTGTGGGCCACCATGCCCGTTCTCCATTTACTTTTTAAGAATGATGATTTCCTAATATGTCTCATCTTGTCTTCTTATCCAATCACTGTCAAGTTTCCCAGACTCTGTACACAGAGGAAAATAAAGCAGATATTGTATGAAATACAGTAGGCCTATAACTGGAGATAATACATATCTAGTTGAAGAGTCAGAGGAACTGATGAGGTTAAAAACAGACCAAGGAACAAAAGTCAGGGGGTATGAAAGGTCATTGAACATTCTTTTCCAGGTCTTTCTGTGTACTTTTTAATTAGTAAAGCTTAGACTTTTGGATAGTATTTTGAAGGAGAAGGTATATCGTACAAAATAAATAAGCCACATGCTTCTCTCTCTCTCAGTGTGCAAGCATGACAAAAACATGTCTGTATTAGTTTCTATCCATATAAATAAATATCTGTCAGTATTAAGCGATGTGCCTATTTATTCTTACCTTCAACTAATATATACTATAGCTATTTTTCTGAAATAAAGTTAATATATATTTTCCATGAAATTTAAGCAACTAAGACTTAATGTGTTACTTCTTATAGTTAAGTAATCCAGTGGGTGAAGCTTAATCAAGAAGAATCAAGTATAGAGACCCAAAACAAATTTTAATTTCAGGTTTGAATTAGAGAGTAAAGAATTTATATAAAACCATGAGTGAATTATACTAATCCTACATAAGCATTGGAAACTCTTTAATCTGTTATCTTTCAGTAATTATTGTTGTACGTCTGGTAAAAAATGATTAAATGGCAGAGTTGGCTTATTCATACTGTGAGTTATCTTTAGAGCTGCTTTGGGCTATGTCAGGAGAGCTTACTGCACAGTCTAAATCTTGCTTCTCACCTCTGGTATAGCCAGTAGAATAGACCATGTGAGAGAATAAACACAGTAACACTTGGCTCAAACAAAGCTACTTCATGCTGGTAGACAGGCTAGTGCCTACGGAGGAAGAACATTCTCTGAATGGATTCCCAGCAGCCAGAGTAAGCTCAGGAGCAGGGGCTCCAGGTAAATGGGAAGGCAGCCCCTCCTCTGCCCTGACTGAGCTGAATAGAGACCTTTGGGTTTCTCTTTTGGAGATTCTAGATTCCCCAAGACTCCCTGGACTGAGTAGTGTAAGCCCAGGAGGAAGTGCTTTATCTGTTTGGGGTGTGAAGTCTTATATTCACTGTTGGGTAGAAAAGCAATGCATGAAAACTAAGTATTTTTCTTGCAGTAAAAACTGAGGGTTAAGATACGTTTCAGATTTAGTTTCTGTAGGATTTTAAAAACTAGAAAATATTTCTTCAAGTGAAAGTAAGGCCTTAGCATCAAGCAAAATCCTCATGTAAGTGGGAACTCCATCCTACCATTTTAATATGGATACTAAAATAAATTGCCATGGGGCAGCAAACCCTCTCTACCAAAGGAAGTTCTTAGGGGACATTTAGCTTACTTTAATACATGGATAAGCATTAATGATTATTAATATATTATGTAGGCACTACTGATTAATTATACTATCAATTAATTGTACTATTGATTAATTGATTATATTGATTAACATGTCATGTAGCCACCATGGTAGGTGCTATTGTCATTTTAGGATGTTTAAAATGAAGCTTGTGCAGACAGGATAACTAAATTGCCTGAGGCCAGCCAAATAGCTCAGTAGATTAAAGTGCCTGTAAGCAAGCACAGGGGTCGGGGGTTCGATCCTGGAGCCTGCCATGCTGGCCCCACCGCTGGGACACACTGAGACAGCAATTGAGACTGGGCGTGGTGGCATGTGCCTGTATTCCCAGCTCTTGGGAGGCTATAAACAGATGGAGCACTACTAGTCTGATCTAGTACTGAGAACCTGAAAATCCTGTAGACCCTTCCCTAAAAAAATAAGAAATTAATTAGATAAATAAATAAATTGCCTGATGCCTCACACCTAAGCAGTGGTTGAGGCAAAACTGTTTGAACTCGGTTTATCAGACTACAAATTTAAGATGCTAACCTCTAAATGACACCGCTTCGCAACCACTGAGCTTTCCAAATTAGGCTGAGATATGAGGATAAAAAACTCATTCACAAAGTTACTGCATTACAGTCCAATGGAAAAAGCATGTTTTTAAACAAATTCACTAATAAAATAAACTTATGCATAAATGTCCAATGGAGCAAAGGAGAAGGAGTGATTGATTTTGGCTGCAGTAGATAAGGTACTTTTTATAGTGCGAATATTTTTTGCATTTTTATGATGTCTACTTTGGGGAGCAATTGATTCATTTATCTCCAAAAGGCGATATCCAGGGAAGCATTTTCTGCTTTGATTTACCTCTCTTAAGGTAAAGATATGCAATAACTGCCCATAAATATGGCTAAATAGACAGAAAATTTTGCTTAGAAAAAGTCTCATATTTCTGAAGGCTGTTGCCAGGTGACTGTAAGCAGCCTCATGCCTTATGGAGAATGTGTAATGTATTCGGCAATTAGCAATCGCTGTGACTGGTTGGTCTGAAAATGTGTGTCCCAAATACTGTGGTTGCTTGGATTTTCACAGGCTCCTATTACAACTGTTGTAACTTTCTGTAGTTTTTCATTTCATTTGCATAAAGCTTTTATTAACTTTGCAATCTGGAAAATTTGTATTAAACTCTAAGAGAATCTCAGTGAACCGCATTATGTATAAGTCAAACTGTCATGAATGGGCAGGAAAAGAGGAAGGATCACAGCTGAATGAAGAATAATCCTTTGGTTTATCTCCCTCATCTGTGGCAGAATTCTGTTCAGTGTTTTCTGAAGGTTATCTCTATTGCTGACTGCCTGTCTTCACCCTGCCTTCTGAGAAGTGGAAGCCACCGATGTCCTTTCTATGTGCAGCCAATGTCTTGTGTGTAATTAGGCAAGCTTCAGTGCTGGCACTGGCGGCTTGTAGGTTAATTACTGAGAGCAAAGGAAGGCACACAGTCAGAGCTGGTATTGTGGTATTAATTGTTGCTAACAAAAACACAAGTCCTACAGCTACTGCCTTACTTAAGGTGTCCACCCAGTCATCTTTGGTCCAAAGAGGGGATTTTTTCAAACTATTCAAAAATAAATGCAAGTCTATTCTACTTAACTTTTTGTGAAAAAGATAGATTACACATGTTCGGGGTAAATCTTCTCATTGGCGATCATTTTCAGCACCATTTTACTATGACAGGTTATTGAAGAAGAATTAATCCCAATGGGAAGGCAGCAGGTGAAGAGTGATAGGAATTGAACACTTACAATCCTGTCCTATGTTTACAAAATAAAGACCAGCAAAAGCAAGTATCTGTGGTCAGTAAAAATGACCCTGAAGTGCATAGCAGACGTAACCATGCACGAAGCATCATGAACTATCCGGCACAGGCTACACGAGGGACAAGACATCATTTCTCAGGCCCTCACCCCCTCACAGAGGATGCGGTGATGACGTCATCGCCTTCCTGTGTCCTTCAGAGCCCATCATCATTTTCGGCATCCAAGAAAAATTCACTGAGCATGTGGACTATACTTATTACCAGTGATTATTTTTTTACTAATTTGATTTGTCATTTTCATCAGATGCTTTTGTCGTTTTCATGGATCCTGCTTTAAAGAGTCCATAATTTAATATGTCATCTAAATATGTTAATTGATGTTTCAGAGTGAAGATGAGAGGCCAGAAGAAAACCCGAGGAATCTGACTTGCCCATTTATGTTTCTTTGTTCTGTCTCTGTCTCTCTCTTCCACCCTCACCCTCAGGCTCCCAACACATTTCTCAAGGCTTTTAAAATAAAATCACATTTTTATTAGAATTAAACAAATGTTAGGTTTTAAACATTCACTCCTTTTTTTTCTTAAACATTCACTTCTGAGGTAAGCTTTCAATACTGTGTGTTCTTTCCTGTAACAGTGTAGGTTTCCTACAGACTAGAGATGCCATCCTTTGCATGTAACCTATACATTTTTCCCACATGCACAGGAAGTGTGAGACACACAAACAGAAAATTACCTTCTAATACAATCACTCATCCCAGTCTTCTGGCAAAAAGGGAGAAAAGCAATCTTTACCGCTTCTGTGAGAAGTGGCACAACTCAAAGTTCACGTAGAGTTGGAGGACATAAACAGTACTGCCGAGTGCCCAGGACAACAGACACTAGCTGGCAGTGAGGTGGTTCTCCCTCTCCCTCTCCTGGCACAGACTTCTGGAGTACAACCTGGAAGCCATGGTAGCCTGTCCTTTCAGAGCACCCCTCAGGGAGCTGCACGGAGAGATCAGGCACATCCACTGCATTTATGCTCTAGTTGTAAAAGCAGGCGCAGCGCCTCATTTTTGATGGGTGTGTCTCTGAAAGGGACAACACAGGACAGAAACAAACGCAGCACAACTGAGCTAAGTGTGAAGCGTTAAGAGTGACAGAAAAGCAAAGTTATAGAAAAGTCTGAATGTAGAATGGATTTATTTTCATGCCCTAAATTCTTTCAGTTCAAATACATGTACTGCTTATTAATAAATTCTAATCTATTAAACTTTAAAAACATAGCTTTTCTTCTTTATTTTCTGAATGAAAACATGCTGGATTTATTTCATATTTATCTTAGTTTCACAGTTAGAATGTAAAAGGATTGATAAAATTCTGAAGATTTATTTGTATTCTTCAATGCTACCTGCAGTTTACGCGAGGACATAACATACTGCCTGACTTTTACTTCCACTCTGTCAGATCCTCAGTGAGCGCAAGCTGTGTTCTCCTCTTCATAAAAGGATGTCACTTCAATGGCTGTGACTGAGCACAGGAGACAAAGATGACCCTGCTTTCAAATGCAATTTTGTGGGGAAAAATTGTAGATGAATATGGAAAGATGCTGAGGCTCACTGTTTTATTTTTACTTCTACTTATTTCAGTAGTTTTGTTCTACCCTGGCTCCATTGTGTCGTAGTATGGTAAGAAACTATGGAGGCTGCTTGCTCTCTGCTATTTTTGACTACTAGAATAGAACACAAGAAGGGTTGAATATTCACTACTTTAAAAGTATCATCAGCAAGTTTATACTTATAATGTATGTATTTATGCATCTGTCTATGTGTGTATGTATGTATGTATGTATGTATTTATTTATTTATTTTATATCTTCCTGGATATCTATATAATTTTATCTATCGCTTTATATGATAAAAATAAAATGGAGTATATACAAATGGTAAAATATGTTGCTTTAAGAAAAATGCAATAGAAAAAGAAAACCCAAAGTTCAGTGAAATGTCATTTACACAGACTGCCTTCTGCACTTATCTGACTTACAGTAACTAGGTTAATCAATGCATATTTTCTGTTACACAAAACACAATCATTAATCAACAGAGGAAATTGTGATCTTGAGGCTGTGTAGATAAATTATTTGTTGTAATTGATAAAGCATTCAAGACCTAACTTTACTAGAATTAATATTAGTGAGATAAATCATACATTAGTCAAATAAGTTTATTGCATCTATTTTAGTATGCAAATCAATAATGTCCTGCAAGCAGCCTGTGGCATTCTTTTAAGATGTTTCAAAGCAGTCTCATTTTTTTTTTGATAAATGTGAATTTATTTCTAAAGTTTCCGATCAGTATATAGTCTCCAGAGAAAAGTATTTCTTTCATGCTACCATGAAGACAAAGCTCTTTCATTTTCTGGGATTACAGACCAAACCATTGACAAAAACAAAGTCATTTTTATGTCGCTTTTCAACTCATTCTCTGGGGTCTGCCGTTAGCTCAGTTGTTTAAGTGCTTGCTCATGCAAATGCAGTCAGGTGCAGGATACTGCAGTTCAATCCTCACCTCCACCTGCCTTACCAGACCTGCCCTTCAAGCAGCCTGAGCCAGCTTAAAAAAAATCCTTATCCTTCTCAACTATTTGCACTTCTCACTTTTTTCCTTATACATTCAACCTTTTACATGTTTTGCATTTAAAAGCTTGTTTTATTTCTATCAAGTGAATATCAGTATTTACACATACATATTTATGTCCACAGATATCATATTATTATAATTATATTTTCTAATTCTAATCACAGATGGAAAGCTTGGTTTAGAAGACTTCTTCAGTGTGTGGTCTGCAGCATGAAGGGAAAAGAAGACCAAGAAGCTTGCCTCTTTCTGGGTCTTGAAATTGACAAACCAGTCCTTGAGTCCTTATTCTAGTAAATATTTTCTCATAAAAGTAGATAATACAAAAAAAATCACAATTGTGTCTTACATATAAGAAGTTGTGTTGATTAAGGAAGGCCATTATAGTAAAAATTTAAATGATCATTCAATATGTAAAATACGCATGCTCTCTGTAACTCACTATAATTTCTGCTACAGTTTCTTACACAATAGATGTGTAACAATATAGTTCTCACTGATCAATCTCAATGAGGCTAGCCTGAAACCTTAGAAAGCAAATTGATATAAAAACATTATCTTAGTTTGAAATAGAATTTTTAGTGAAAGATTTAGTGTTGTTCATCTTAGTACATGCTAAACTGTGAAATTGTAAAATATTCTGAGTGCCTCATGGTGCTGAACATCACAACCAGCTGTTCCTTCACCCGAGATTCACCATATCCCTCTTAGGTTCAAGACCCGAGTGCTTGATGAATGTTGGCTACACCAGGCAGTGTTTCCCCTGTGTGTGCCAGCCTTGTCTTAGCTTACTACTTCCTCCAATGGGACTCTGCTATTAGTCAATTGCTTGTAGCTGAATATTTTATTTAAACAACAGATTATTCATTTTAAAGCAAAAGGAGTAAGAAGACAAGAGCTGACACTGAGATTTCTGCTTTTGTGGTTCAGATATCTGCTATCTATTAATTTCTTTCTTCTGCTATACTATTCTTATGGTAGTTACCCAGCCATTTCATTAGAAAAAACACAGAAGAAAAGAACTTACACTTGGGCCCTTCTACCTTTTACCCTTTCCAAAGATTTTATATGTCACATTTTGGCTAAGTCTTAAAACTTCTATTAGTAGGTTTACATAGCATTTTCATTATGGGGCCTGAAGTCAGCTTCTGAACTGATACTTAATCCTATTAAGAAAAAAAAAAGATGCTGAAAGAGAAATCCTTTGTAAAACCCAGCATGAGACAGACCCAGGCATTAGCTTTCAGCTTCTGATAATGTGCTTTGTATAATGCTTTAGTCGAGGTCTTGTACCAAATTGGGTTGTTAGCCCTCACAGTAATTTTTAGAATTATTTTTACAAGCATATGAAAGGACAGCTTTCAAAGGCCACTGTAAATCTCAGAGGTCCCACCATGGCCACTGACAGCTGCTAAATGGAAAAGGAAGAACAGTAAGCAATGCAAATATGAAGTGATTTGTACAACTCCTGGTTCACCTGACAGAAGCTGATTGTAAAGTTACTTGCCTTGCAAACTGTAGATCTCCCCAACGCTGTTCTGACGGGTAATGTGATGCCAGTATGCACTGCGAGGAAGAGAGATGGATTTGGATAATGTCATTGGTTCAGTCAAGCTTGTCTGAAGCTAAAAAGAAAAAGAAAATGTGTCTTAGGTTTATGCCAAATAGTACTCTCAAATCTGCTCTTTTATGTGAGGGTCAAATGTGTGTGACTGTTTTAAAGTATAATTGTTATTCAAAAACTATGAAATAAACACTGGTAGACAATGTAATCTAACCCATGAACTAAAAAGACAACAAGGTAGTACAACTGATTCCAGGGAAAATGACAGTGAATTCAGCCACTGGATAAGGCTGGCATAATCCAAGAGAATTGCAGTTCTCTAGAAAAATTTGTTTGCATTCCAATGGACAAGGTTTTCCTCCTAGCTTTCTAGAATATGTAAGTTTAAAAAATGAAGGTGCAAGTTTCTTTGAAGTCAGATATCCCAGAATAAGATGCCTAATACTCTAGTTGAGTATGCAATCTTTTATGGACACCTCCTCCCACCTTTGTAATGCTGTTTTTTTCTCAAGCACATTCTGTCCGTGCTGGTGTCCTAGGGTCTTGTTCATATCAAATGAGCTTACCTTTTCCCCTCAGGGTGGCACATTTTTACTTAAAATGTACCAGTTACTGTTAGTTGAAGAGATCCACACCATATTGCACTCCTTGCTATGGCATATGATTAATTCAAAGAAAACAATAGTTTATATTGTACTTTTAAGAAATTAATTTTTAAGAATTTAATAAACAAAAATGATTTTATTTGATCTTTATACATTTTTTTCTGACACAACATGAGCAAACATTGACTTTTTCACAGAAATGTGAATCCTCTCAAGACTAAAATTTCACCCTTCCTTACAGCTTCATTCTTGTCAGAGTGGGGGTTATAGCGATTGTCTCTGTTTCCTATCTCATAGCCAGCTCCTCCTTCCACTCTCCCCAAAAGACTGAGGTCAGGAGGGCACTGCGATGCTGTACCAGGCCTTTTAAATCCACATTCCACTCAGAGGAGGTTAGATGTCAATAGATGGGACAGCCTTTGAGCACAATTAATTCATTTTACTTTTTCTAGTGACAAGATATTTTCAGAACAAAAATACCACACACACACAGGCTATTTTTAAAAAGTATTTATTTATTTATTCATTTGGTACAGGGACTTGCTATGTAGCTTGTAGTGATCTTCCGGTGTCAGTCTCCCCAGCACTGGGATCACAGGCATGTGCCACTTCACCCGGTTTCAAAGACAGCAGGTAGGCCTGGAATGGGTTCTGGGGCCAGCATGGTTGCAGTACCAGGAACTGAACTCAGGTCCTTGAGCTTGACATGCAGGTGCTTAGACTTCTGAGCTATCTCCCCAGCTCTATTTAAATTTAGTGTCACTGAAGGTTTTTTTTTTTTAAAGAAGACAACTCCAAAAAACAAACAAAACCCAATAATGCAACCCATTTTTATACTTCTCACAATTTGTTATATTTCAAATTTCCTCTTTACTCAAAAATAGGTGTACTATCCACATCCATACAGTACGTGTGTGTGTGTGTGTGTGTGTGTGTGTGTGTGTGTGTGTGTGTGGTATGAACAGGACAATATCTGGCTGGAATCAAGCAGAGGTTTCACAGTCTTCGAGATGCTTGTTAACAAAGCGGCTTTCTGGTTTGCTCCCAGCCTCATGTGCTGGGTAATCTGGGTACCCATTACCCATGCGAGGGCACAGCCAGTATCCTCTGATGGACTGCAGTCTGTCACCATCTACTGTATGAGACTAGAGGCACAGCTCACTTCTGAAGGTGTTGTTGGGAGAACAGATCTTTCCTTTCTACAGTTATTTTCCAATATGAGGAATAAACTTAACTAAACAGCTACATGTTTAATTTGGGTCAACAGGGTCCATTAAAAACATCAATTAATTTGTGGAATGAGTCTCATATTAGTCACAGTGCTGTATGCTGCCTATACTTTATTCTTTTAAAATCTATGCTTATTTGTTTATTAAACAAAAATTTTTCAAAATTGATGAAATTTATTTTCCTCATTCTGGGAAATAACTTTTCTTCTCAAAGTGGATAGTCAGTATTAAGAATCATGGAAAAACAATGAACATTTTTTGTTTTCTGGAAACAAATAATTGGAAACCAGTAGGGAATAATTCCCTCCACTTTTTCTGTCTAAATCATCCCGTATTGTTTTGTATCTAATGTTTCTTTAGTTCTTTTTCTTCATTGTTGTTGAGTCCTGATGTGCCTATAGCATTATTCTAGTTCTTTGTTTTCTCTTTATTTCACTTTTACATTACACTGTGAAAAGGGAAAATCAGTGTTCAAGACTTGCATGTGGATTTCCATAATTCTGAAATCTGTAATCAGGAACTCTGTGAAGGTTATGGACTTTTTGCAGATCTTGTCCAGCACATCTCAGATGCCAAAGTGTTTTCCTCAGCATTGGGGGTCACCATTCATGCCTATGTCTTTTTTTTTTCCATGCCTGTGTCTTAAAAATTGCTAAGGACTGGACTGTGAGCGCCCAATATCTTGTGCGAAAGCCTTGGATCTCAGTGTGACCATATGGGAAGATAAGCACTGAGAAAGTTAATCAAGTTGAAAAGAGGTGATAACATTGAAACCCTCATAGATCCAGATGGCGCCCTTAGGAAGCGGAGGAATGCTAGGGATTAATGTGCACCTAAAAAAAGGCATGAAAACACACAACGAGAAGATGCCTATCTGCTGGGCATGGTGGGGCACACCTGGAATCCCAGCACTCAGGAGGCAGAGGCAGGAGGATCATTGCATGTTCGAGACCAGTCCTGGCTACAAAGTGAGCTTAAGGCCAGAGTGAACTGCAAAATAAGACCCTGTCTAAAAAACAAACCAATCAACAAACAAACAAACAAACAAAAAAGATGGCTACCTGCCAGCCAAGGGGAGCCCAAACCTGCTGCAGTATGGAGTTTGAATTTTCAGTCTCTACAATTGAGAGAATAAGTTGCTGTTCATTAAGCTACCTAGCCTGTGGTGTTCTGTTTTGGAAACTTTAGCAAAATAATCCAAGTACTGTACGTTATCCATAAGCCAATGCAGAAATAAGGGAAGGAGAGAAGGGAGGACAGCAGAAGAATTGCTGTTTTATTTTTCTATTGAGTTTCCCATACCAGAAAATCTATGCAATATTTAAGCTTGGAAAATACTACATGAATGTCTGAATTGAAAGAATAATGTGTCAAATTGATCTGGAAGATTTTTTAGCATCATAGTAGCAAATATTTGAAAACATGGAGGGCATTTTATATTTATAGTTACATAAATATCTATGTTTATATCTCTCTGTCTCTGTATTTCTACTTCTGTATCTAAAATGTGTCTATATAGGTGAGAAAAATCATACTGTGTGATCAGTTCTAAGCAATTAGTATATTGTAAGGAATTAGACTATTCTGGCAGGTGACGCTGTGATGACATTTTTGATGGCATTGGCCACGGAAAAATTCCTCAAGAAGTACATAACGGTGCAATGTGTTGGGCCAGATCTCTGTCTGCATTTTACAGTGGAAACTTTCACACAAGCAGCACTCCTCCATTCACTTTTGGCATAGGTGAGGTCAGGCTTCCAAAAGGGTGCTTAAGCATAAGTAACTAAGTGCACTGGACAGAAAAGCAGTGCAACTCTTAAGACACTCACTAAGGCTTTCTGCAAAGGCTGGTCCCAGCCCTTTACTTCGATTCCTTTCAAACAATGCTTCTATCCTGGGGATATGGAGCAATGAACCCATGGGTGAGGTAACAGCTCGATCAAATTCTGAGTGAAGACACTTGTTTTCTGATTGGGAGCTGTGCATCTCCCAAAGCCCATAGGCAAAGCGAATGACTTAGCTCCAAAAGGTGCTATATAGGAGTAAAATTGATTCGGCCAGATGAGCGTCACACAGATAATGATTATGGTGTCCTCAACTGGACGATATAGGAGACCCATAAGAAGAGAAACTTACATTTACAGGATTCTCATAGGGCTAGGCAATGCTTTAGATCTCTTCTATTTAGGCAATAATTAAGAAATACATGTATTTGTAAATATTTGAGACCAACAGATGATATAAAAAATACCCCAGTACTATTTCCTGGAATTTCCCAATACTACTTCATCACCTTTTCTCCTAAACTCTGGGACTCTTTTGAACACATCCTGTTGAAAGGGCAATTGTCAGGAGACTTTTCTTCAGGGCTCATTCATGGCCTTGAATTCCCTGTGACAACTTTTGCTTCTTATTATTTTTCAGATACGTTTGTGTAATGAGCACCATTAAAAGCTCATTGTTTTTAAAACTTGGATATTGATCTTCTGCAGGCAAAATGAGCTCCCTCCCCAGCATATGGCATCATGAGACCATTCAGCCCTACCTTAGGAGGACGTAAGCAGCCAGGGAGAAGCTAGTGGGGCCAGGCAACTACTGGAGGTTTTAAGGTGAGAGCTACCACCACCTCTTTGTTATTTTACAAAAAATGATTCATTTGGATTAACTTGCTGCCTTTTGTACTTTGCTACTTTGAGACTTTTTTTCCCTCTGTAATGAACATGAATGCTAACATATTAATCGAAATAAAATTTGTTTGTATAAAAAACTTTGACTTTTCTTTTGCTCTGTGTCACCATAGTGTTTGCATAGAAATTTAACAAAAAATGGTAGCACTTGAAACACAAATGTATTCAATTGAGAGAGAAGATATTTAGCATTGAATTAGCATGTATGAGCCATTTTCCCTGTATCTGGCAATGTGAAAACTAGTTCCACATGTTGAACATGCATGGAAATTATCAATAAATGTGCCACCTCTGAATTGCACAGGCAAGGACAGTGAGGCACAGGGGGTCCCTTCATCACCGCAGCTTACTGCAAATTAAATGAGGAGCCCCTCCTTATCTAGAGTAGATAAAATAGCACAATGTGTGCCTTCATGTGTGAACATGGATGCATATTGTGTATACACACAAGCACACATATGCATCATAAAATCTGGTAAGGGATAGGCACAGCTGTCTCTGCATGAGATAGGGAGCTACAAAATATTCCAAAGATACAAGACAGAAGACATTGCAAAGATACAAGAGGCCAAGAAATGTACTAATGTTACTTATGAAATATATGTCTGTTGTTACACATGTGCTACTTAATAACAAAGTGCATATAATGTGACTTACAGTTGAGAACATTGAGTTTCCTTGGTTCTTGAATATGAGCTCATGAAACTTGAAACTACATGGGACTAAAGACACCGGGGACCTTCCGCCAGCCATGCTTGGCACTGTTTAGATTTGTCAAAATGGTTCTCTGAAGTTTGAAGACTTTTGGACAATTGGTTTGTAACAGACTTGGCTTAATTTTGAACACAGTGCTTTCAAATAATGTGGAAAATCATAATGAGCATTACAATAACATCAGAAATTACAGATGTCAACATATTTTTAATATCATTCTTACTTGTAATCAATAATGTTTTAAAGACATATATTTATGATTTTTGTCTCTCTCTGCCTCTCTCTGCCCTTCCTTCCCCCACGCCTCCCTCTTTCCCCCATCTCTCCCCTTCTCAGTGAAGCTGGGACATCTACACAGCTACCCTGTTAATTTAAGGACATAATGAATACATATTTCATGTTAAATTTCATAGTAGCTTTACATCAAAGTTTTGCTCTTTCAAAAATTTACACTCAAAAAAAGAAAATCAACTAACAAAAGACTGCACTGGGACAAGATCTGGGGGTGTAATTCAGTTCCACAGTATACAGGCTTCTATGTGTGAATTTTTTATGATCCGAATCCCTGTGGTGTGTGGGGGTTTTCCCCCTTTTGCTTTTTAGATAAATATGTATATTGATATTTTAAATTCATCTTTCCTTTTTTAGAGGAGTGTGTAATCACCTTATAACATCACATGACAATACACATTTCCTTTTTAGAATTCCAAAAAAAAAATTTAAACACTTAACTACATAGAAATTATAGCTACATTTATATAGTTTCTAATACCTGCACATAATGAAACCTAGAATCACTTTTTAGTGGTGTTTAAAGTATCTTTTTATATTTAAAATCGAAGCTGCACTTTTGGCCAGTCTTTTTGTCAATCAGTTAACAATCAGTGAACCTTTACTTATCCTCAGGTAGTATTCTAACTTTCTAGTTTCTAAATTTCAGGAAAGATAAATGACTTCCCACAGTCACGTGGCTCAGTTAACCCCTGTGGCATGACCTTCTCGTTGAACCCAACCCCAGGAGTGGACAGTGCTGTGGTTCTGACAGAAAATGTCCCCCACAGGCTGCTGGGATGGGACCACTAGGCTGCTTACCTCACTGCTACATTAAGCCCATTGGGAATGAGTTCACAGCTGTGCTATTGGGTGGTGGGTCCCATTAAGGGAAGGGGATCCTGGGGTGTGGCCTGGGGACTGTATCTTGTGGCCAGCCTTTTTCTCTCCGATTCGTTTCCTCTCTCTGCTTCCTGGCTGCCACCAGATGAGCAGATTTCCTCTGCTGAGTCTTTCCCTCTCGATGCTTCTACCATGGCACGTACTAAAAAGCAATGGGGCCTGATGACTATGGATGGAAAGCATGGTCCAACAGAAATCAATCTTCCTTTAACATTGCTGATCCTTCTAGTATCTTCTTACAGCAGCCTATTAGAATTCAGTTTGCTGATTCATGATCCATATTTTCTATTTTACAGGATTGTTTCCAAAACAAGACACTGATTTGTTGGGTTGTGTGTGTGTCACAACTGATTTGTTGCATGTGTGTCATAATGACGTTTACATGCTGAGTCATTTTGACTAATTTTTGAAATGTATGCTTTTCATCGAAGGAAAGCATTTTGTATTGGTTCCTTATTGTTTCCGAGTCCCAGCAATACAAATAATAGAAACAAAATTGCATTTTTTAACATAGATACCACATTTTTTCATGTTAGGCACTCATTTTTCTTATACAGTAATAACCCCAGTTAATTACATGTGAGAAATATATATATATATCATAAAATATATTAAGAAAAAATGATCTAAATTATATGTTGTCTCTACCATTTTATAGTACCATGATTTTATATACAAATGTGTGTTTTGGCACATGCATTTAGTTAAAAACTAATTTTACTGTCCTAAAATTCAACAGCAGTAAATGAATTAAAAATTAAGATAACTAATAATTAAAGTACAGCTTCAATTGTAACCATGACAATTCATTCTAATTGAGCTGTGTCAGCTCATTAGAAATAGTTCCTCTCAGTAAAAGAGAACCACATACTTTTGTGAAAGGTGTTTCCAGTAGGGACCTGGTTATTGTCAGCAATAATGGAAAATCTTGTCTTATGATTATTACTGATAAAAATAAGCATTATAATATTAAATAGAACTTTTAAGAATGAATTTAGTTGCAGTTATTATACATTAGATGTCACTTGCAATAAGAAACACAATTTTTCCTGGAGTTTCTTAGACATCTGCTAACATATTCAGAAGAGAATCTGCAAATATTATTTCAAATTTTTATGTACTCCTCATCATAATACAATGATTCAAAATTCTTCATACTTTTATTGTAGAATATCTAATTATTCTTTTCTCATCAAGGAAAAGAGATTCCTGTAAATTACAGTTCAGAAGAATGCTTGAGTGGAATCCTGAAATGGTAGCTAAACTACTGAGGATGGAACTCATCTAGCAGGTCTTTTTATTCCTTCAAAAATCACAAATAAATGGATGCTCTCTGGTTACAAAAACACTTTAGGATATTTTATGCACACCAAGAGGCCACCCATTGTAAGAGAACGTTATTTCCATAGAGCTATGATGTAAACAGTGCTGCTGAGTAAGCGGTAACTCACACTTGATTTCAGAGATGGTAAAATATGAAAAACAGTCATATTTTGGAATTGAGGCAATCTGGCACCATCTTTCATTTTATCCAGCTATTTAGACAAAACATCAGTTCATAGGGTGTTAGTAATCAATTGTTGGATAAAGTTTCTGGTGAAGCATGGCTGGAGTAGGGCAAATTTAACTTGTAGTCACACCCTAAGTTACCTAGAAAAAAAGCTGGTGGCTTTTGTCCTTTTTTTTCTCAAAACTCCTCTACTCTTGCCTTCCTCCAAGGTCCTGGTTTCTGTGACACACTTCCATGTGCCAGTGGATGGCTGGCAGAGTGAACAAGTGCTGCTGTCTGGTCAGAAATGTCTTTCAATGTTGCATTGCAAAGAGGTATGATT
>NW_004524865.1:1033752-1047462 GCF_000260255.1 Octodon degus
AGAAACTTATTTGTTTTCAACAGAAGGTGTTTTACTCCAGACTACAATGTTCCTTTTTCTGCTCACCAATGTTCAGAACTGTCTTAGGATTTTCAGCTCTGGAGAGCAATTCATTCAGCCCATTCTGCTGTGAGAGTTTTTAAGGCATTCAGTGCAGCCTTGCCATTTTGCTGATATTTCAACAGCACTGATGCTATTTGTCTCTAAGTTGTAGACAGGGCAATACTGGGATCAGTAGATAGGAAGTTCAGCAGAACAGGAGCATCCTATTTTTTTTAAAAAAAGACAATAATATGAAATACTTAGGGCTGGCCAAATAGCTCAGCAGATTAAAGCGCCTGCTTAGGCAGATGCAGTGGCCAGTCCCACCCCCAGGGTGTGCTGAGTTGGTGATTGAGACTGGGCGTGGTGCCAAACGCCTGTAATGGCAGAGCTTGGGAGGTTAAAAACAGGAGGGTCACTACGAGTCTGATCTACTACCCTGCACTAAAAAATACAAAAAAAAGAAAAAGAAAAAAGAAAAAAAAAAAGCAATTCTTTTTACTTAAGGTAATCTACAAATATGCTTTTAGGTTACTTATAGTATTAGACATTTAATTTTAACTAATTCTAATCTTCTATATTTAGTTATAAGAAAAAATATTCCTTTCATTCATGTTCTCACCATTGTGTTTTACCTGTGGGCATTCTATACCCTTGTCAAACTGGAAAAAATGTGAGACGTTTATTTCATATGTGGTTTATGTGTATGAACACAGTAGAGCCATGGACATACAAAACGAGATCCCCTTGAGGCACTGGCAGCCTTGCTGTCTGCCCAAACCTGCTCTGGCTGAACTCCAGCAGGCTGCAGCTCCAGGCGCACAGCGGACTCAGCAGAGAGAAAGCCCGCTGCCTCCTAGTGCTCCCAGAGCGCAGAGCAGGGCTGTGGGCTAAAGAAACTCCCGTGCCCTGCTGCTGCTAAGAAGGATCTCTGTGAGATGGAAACAAGGTCTAGAGGGGCCAGGTGGCTTTGTTACCCAACTTTAATGCTTCCTTCAACGATTTCAATGTTAGGCATTGGTTGGAAAGCATTCCAGTTTAAAACTTACCCCCGATCTTTCATACATTCCTCAAATAAAATTTTCACTTAAAACAGCACAGATTCATGACTCAAAAATGATGAAAATATGGACCATCGATGATTATTCTCCCCTTTTCTGCCACAAGCACTCTCTGACCCTTCAGTGGACACAGGAACGAGAAGTTGCGGCGATGGAAGCAGCAGCGAAAGGCACCTCCTTCCGCAGAGGTCATTCTCCACGGATAACTCCCCGAAGGACTTCCGGTGAATTGATTCACCGAGAACTAAGTCAGACTCCAGAGCTGGGGCAGCATGCGCCAGCCCAAATGATGTCTTTATTACTGCTCATCAAAATTCGTAAAATCTTTAAATCACATTAAGATACAAAAGGAGTAACTATTTGATCAATGTTAATCTCACACGGCCTGACTTTGAAAGTGAAAAGCCAATTATAAATATCACCGTACTTTTGCAGTAGATATGTAATAATGGGAATGTGAAGTTTAGATAGATTTTATTTCTACCATTTCAACTTCCAAGTAATAGCATTGCTTACCAAATAGCACAGGTTTACTCTAATAGCAAACAAAGAATTAGACAGAGGGTGTCCAAGTATTATTGCATATTGTTGTAGCTTCTTTTCTTTCTGGGGAGTTTAATGAAGTAGAGGAAGTGTTTTAAAAGAAAACAATAAAACATTGCCTTGGACAGCTGGGAACCCACACTGAAGACTCTAAAATTTTGGCCACTGGGGTTGCTATCAAGTGTAGATGGCCTTCTCTCAGAAGAGCATTAGTTCAGCTTATTCTGAAGAAAGGACTAGATGGGGAGGTTTTTTTTTTTTTTTTTCTTAACTAACATCAATAACCATCAGAGATAACCACAGTTGTGCAGTCATCTCTAAAATTAAAACAAGTATGCAATGTACACACACAACACACACAATATAGTGATATTGTTGCTGGATTTAGGATTTAAAGAATCATACAGTTTCTTTGATGGGCCTCACAGAGGCTGCTGTTTAAACATCTGCAATCCTTTTGTTTCTTCTCAGGGTGTTGGTCTCACATGAGGGGTGCACACTCTTATTTTACACTGTCCAAAACCTTAAGGAGAGGACTTGTGCCTCCAAGTCTTCCAACTTAGCTGCTTGACTCTGCTTCCCTAAATTTCTCCTCAGCGCACAGACATACCAGAAAGAATGCAAAAGACACAATGCTACCACAGCTGAAAAACATTTGCTATTTTTCTGAATTTGGCAGATCTTATAATTACTCAAAATCATTGCTATGTCATCCATTAAAAGAATAAATATTTTCATAGGACTTTCTATGGGTCTGATCAGATTCTTAGTACTTTATATAGACTAATGCACAGAAACTACATAACAGTCTTATAGATAGGGCTGTAATATCCCCAATGTTATGGGCAAAAGAAAGGAGGGATGCTCAGGCTAAGGACTTGCCCAGGATTACAGACTAAGGGCAGCAGTGTTGGGTAGAGAGAAGAGAACCCCAAAGCAAGTCCCCTCCTCTAGGGTAGACCAGTGCAGATGTAGGAAAGAGCACTGGGCAATTCCTTCATGAAATATTTAAATTACTCCACTTATCTGAAAACTTGTCTACTTAGAACAACTACAGGAAAGGAACTTCAGCTGGTGAGTAACAGAAAATGACATCCAGATCTTCATTCTAGTTGAAACCAATACATCAGCACCCCATAAATATGGTGTGCTATCAGAACACCATAATGGATATTTAAAGAACTCAACAATTTCAAATTTTATTCTATTTTTTTCACTTGATTTAAACTACTGCAGAAAATGTTATGCTAATTAGATGACTGTTACAAGGGTTTAAATTTAACCCTAATCTTTCTAAAAGATTGCACATCATCAGCCCCTTTTGATAATTCCTCAACCAATCCCACAGTCACTTACTGACATACTCCTAATGCTGACGCTGCTCACCCATTTCCAATGCGGATCAAACGTCCCATGGATTTGCCCTTGTTATCCTTAGGCATTAGGATGGCTGTTACCCATATTTAGGTGAAGAGATAAACTTATAAATACTTGGAAAGTTATACAAGTTAATTATAATAATGTAAATTATATAATACTGGGAAAATAAAAAGTGAATTATGAATATACTTTAATAATATTATAAGAATAGAATTTAAACAAAATGATACCATATGAAAAAAAAAAAACACCTCCATTTCATACTTGAACAGACTTACTGACGTTTCTTAAAAAGAATTTGGATGCTCCCAAAGTACCACCTATCTTCTTATTTAGAGATAAAATCTGATACATCTCTATGTCCCCTGCAGAAAGAGTATCATCTTAAATATTATAGTCAACAATCATTTCATTTGTTACTCTTCAAAGCAGTAAAGTTTATATCTTATTTTCTACTTGTGAACTTTTTTACTTTAGATGCTTTATTAAATTATTTGTTATTTACCCAGAAACAGTAGTAGAGTTGCAGAACAGTATATTGATTATTCTGTTGGTAGGCAGTATATTCTCCTTTTGTAGACATTTTCTTACTGCCATAAAATATGTATTAGAACATATAGAAAACTATATAATTAAAAGTATATAAATATGTAGAACAAGCTAAATATTTTAGAGTGTGTAGGATAATGATAACAATGAAAAATGAAACCTTTTCTTGTAAAATCTTAATTTTCTTAGTAGGTTTTGTCCCCCCCCCTTGGAATTTTATGCACTTGTATGAAGAGATATGTGGACAACACTGCTTTTATTCCATGTTTTAGGTATTCTACCCTTCTTTGGGTAACCAAGAAAACAGATCATACACATGTTGATACCAGAAGAAAAAGTCCCAAGCAGTGGCCATAGGGAACATGGAGTAGGATATTACAGAGGGGAGAGGGTGAACCTCATAGGTTTGATAACTGTGGTGAGCCTGTGAGACCAGGGCAGGGCAGGACAATAAGATGTCATGCGACTAGACCCACATAAACAGGAAGTACATCAAACCTCAGGGACATTCATTTCCAAGCTGTTAGTTTACAGAGGAAGGAGGCTTACCCGGGCCTTCTGCTCCATTTCTAGCATTAATCTTTCATGTTGCTCAGCTATAGCCAGTGTCGCAGAATGGACCTTCTGATAGATCATTTCTCCTTCCCTTGTTTGAAAAGTGAATAGTCCTTCTCCTGTGTCACACATTCTGTGAGAATAGAGAAAGGGAAAGAGATGGGTCTTCATGTTTTCAAGTGCAGAGCAGTTCTCCACAAAAAAGATGCCCTCACCTTTGTTTTAGCCCATGCTTGCTTTTGGAGAAGTTAGCAAAGCAGGTTTTTCCTTGACCAAAACCAACCAATGAATGCATCTTTAAGTGGGACATGAGAATGGCATTAAAAAGGGTAAAAATTCATACATAGTTGGATTTTTAAAGAGAAAGCATTCACCACAACGTAAAGGAACAGATAAGTATGATTTAGGTCGATGCAGTGCATTTCTTCTGATTAAGGAAGTATAGCCTATAGCAGTTTTCTTGAAGGATTTTTCATGTTTCTTATATAAAAACACTATCAGAGTTGAAAGCTCTTAAAATTTAAGAAAAATCTGCAATATTATGCTCAATGAAACCCAGGAAAAACTATACATTTTCTATATCTTTAGCTTCATGTTATTTTTAATGTATCATTTTGCATCGATAGACTGAATCTTTTATTTAGCCAAGTGATTCTTAGGAAAATCTTGCACCAGTGAATGCATGGTGAGAAAGAAACTTTGGATATGATGACCTCTGCTGAATATTTTCTTTGAAAATTATCAGCCCTGTGAATTTGGGCAACTTGTTCAACCTAACCATACTTCCTTTCCATATATCTAGAATAGAAATAATGGGACCATTTGAATATATTTATGAAGGTTAAAAGAGTTGATATAAAATATTTGCATTGCTTTTACAGTTACCACATAATAAAAGTATTTTCAATATAAAGAAATATAAGGAAAGTATGGAAATAATTGAGTAGCAGAAATGACTACATTATGTTATTATTTGCTATTATGATATGTAATATTGTGTTCCTATGGTGTCATACTAGCACAGGATTATTATGCAGAAATTTATGTGGCATTTCTGAGAACATGTGTTTTTACTGAAAAAAAAGCTCATTGACAAGATATTAATCAGTGGGATTACAAATAACTTTTACTAACAAAGACTAATTCTAAAATGAAAAATATTTCAATTGATACTTTAAGTCAGTTTATAGAAATAATTGAAGGCCTTTGGAAAGATCCTCCCATTGTCAATATGATATTAATGCTCAGATAGTGGATATTAACAGGGCTACTACTGTTTTGTTGGTTTTCAGGTGATAACCCTCAAAGGCTTAGCAGGTTTCATCAAAATGTTCAAGAGGCTAAACTATTTCTTGAAGTACGAAAAAAGATTCTTGATTCTTCTCTATGGTTCCCCAAGGAGTTATCAGAGGAAAAGAAATGTCTCAGGAGGACTGCCGACACTGTGGAGCTGTGACTGCACCCCTGAGGGCCCCATCAAGCCAGCACTTAGCTTCTGTGAAAGCCATCTTAATAAAATTCACCCAGCGTGAAATGGAAAGTCTGGGGAAAAATGAAGAGATTTTTTTTTCAAAGTGAAACAAATGAGCTTTCTTAGTTGATCAAGGGACTAAGAAAATCCAACAGCAACAGCAAAACCATTAAGTCATGAGTGCATGTTGGTTGAAGTAGAGTTTTGTTCCTTGTCATCTGAAAAGCATTGCTCAGTAGCCTCAGGAAATGAGATAATGAAGAATCAAATTGTTATTTCATACTCAGTCAATGAGATGTTAAATTCTAAAGATTGTCCACTTCCTGGGACTTAACTCTGCCCAGTGGGGAAGTCTGAATGCTTAGAGCGGGTTTTTCTACCATTCTTCTCAAACAACTCCTGTAAGCTCTCATCTTTCATTAAGAAAAAAATGGTTAAAACATCAGCTTAAAAAGCAAACTTTAAGTAAAAGATTTTTTTTTAACATTTCACTTAACCAAACTGAAGTTTGATTTCTTAGCGTACCTGTCTTGTTTATGACATCTGTCAGTTGTGTTGAAATAAGTAGTTTAGATTTCCTTGGTTTCAAGTATGTTCAGGGCCAATGAGATAGCTCAGTGATCTAAAGTACCTGTTTAGGCAAGCTTAAGCAAGTGCGTAGGAGACTGTGCTTCAATCCCCAGCACCACAAGCAGTGCCAGCCCCGCCCTAAGAGCAGGCTGGGCCCTCACCCTTATCCCCCCACAAATTATGCTCACTGGGTGCTAGTACAGAACAGAGAATTCCTTTATCTGTCTGAATAGTTTCATGAAAGCAAGATAATATTAGAGGAGATGATGAGGAAGATGGAATAACTTATATGGCTTTGACTTGTGCTTCTAGTAGAATCCATGGCCAGGAGTGCTGGCACCATTGGAAGCTCATTCAAACAGCTGGACCAGAGCCTGCATGCTAGCAATATCCCCAGGGGATTCATGTGCACATTATGACATATGGGGTTCAAAGGAGGACAAACTGGAAGCCATATGTGTTCAACTTCTCAAAGACTGTGATATATGAAATGGAAGGTTAGAGAAGAAGAAACAGAAAAAAAGTGGTAGGAAATCCAAAGCAATAGTGCTATGGCTGGAAAGAACTAAGCTGAAGGTGCTCATTCCACCTGTATATTCTAATTCAGAGCCATCCAAATAACATACAATGACGTATTATTTTATAGAAAAAAAGAAAATATATATCATAACATCTTGGCTCCAAACTAGAGTTCTACTAATACACAAAGACAATTGCAAATATCATTTCTTTTTATGTTTGTTTGTTTTTTGCGGTACCGGGGATTGAACTCAGAACCTTGTGTTTGCCAGGCAGGCGCTTATTCTACTCAGCTATCTCCCCTCTTTTTATGTTTAACAAAACATTGGTACAAGTTTAGTTTTTAAAAATTTAACATAAAATGTTTACAAACAATTCTCAAAGGTCCCTTTCAGCTGTGCACAATAGTCTTGGGTCTCACAAAAGCTCTAAGAGGTAAGTAGGACAGGCACACTTGTGTTCACGATTTTTGTTCATATTTTCTGCATTATTTTGGGCACAGTGATATGAGACAAATTTTAGTATAGGGTTCAAAAAGTAGGGTACCAATGTATATCAATAGGCTATGGCCTGCCACATGAATGAACCACACATTTTTCAAGTAGACACTATCATGGGCCTAAGGATAACAAGAATAGAAATATATCCATAACCCATTACCTTTGAGACTTTTTCAAGTAATAGAGAAAGAAAAGCACTGTTCAAAGAATCATGTACTCACTGTGGTGTGCACCACCTGGCAGAAGTAGGGAATGCTATGAAAGCTAATGGGGGACTGACTTGGACTACTGACTACTGACTCCTCATGTGTGAAATAGTGTGATGAGATGTTCTCATGGGTTTTTTCTTTTACTTAAATTAAAAGAAGTTATATATGTGACAATAAGTATGTTTCTGGGATAAGTTCAGGCTGCTTGTTCTTAAAGACCAACACTTGGGAGAGTTGGAGAGAAGGAACCGCATTGAAGGGCTTCAAACTGGGAAGACCTGCAACTCCATCTCGGCAGTGTTTAGGGGTACAAAGAGCTATCACAGCAAGGAAAGGAGAAGGAGGTCAGGAAGGCTGCTTGCTGAGCAGGGTCTTTGATATCCAGTTGTGTCTGTTTTCTTTTATTCATCACAGTGGACCTCAGTTTTAGGGCTCCACTTGTTATTTTTATTGCAGATGGCTAAATTAGTTTTATAAATATTACAAGCACTTAGGTAGGACTGAGCCCTCAGCACAGAAGACAATCAGGGCTGGAAGCACATTCACTGAAGCCAGTCTTCAAGAAAAAGAGGATCAACTACATCTGCATAATAGGACTGGTGAGATAGTTCAACGGACTAAGTGCCTGCTTAAGCAAGCGCAGAGACTGGGCTTGATCCCCGACACCACATGTCACACTGGCCAGCCCCTAGCAAGTTAAGTCGGCCACTGAGACTGGGCATGGTGGCACTTGTCTGTAATCCTAGTGCTGGGGAGGCTGGAGACAGGAGGATCACTGTGAATCTGAGCTGTGTAGTGAGACCCTGTACCAAATTCATAAAAAACAAAAACAAATAAACAAACAAAACATCTGCCTACTTCCCTTAGGATGAACAGCAGAGAGTGATGCTCTGTATAGGCATCAATCAAAACCTCCTAGCCTGTTCCTTCCTGGAAAATCCTTGTTCATTCCATGTACACTTGATGTGTGAGTTGCTTCCCCATTTTATCCCCATTTAATCAATATTAGCCAGGCCACTATATTTATTGTAATCTACTGCTTCCTTATGGTTTTGTCCCACCTCACACTCATCTTGTGATTTCCCATTGGATCAATATTACCTAAGTGAGTATACTTACAATCTTATTAATGGACTATAGTATTGTCTCACCTTGAACCCATCTCATCTTGTGACTTTGCTTAATAAAATACCCTTGAGAGATCAGTAGGTCACTCACTTTAGGTCCCCTTCTGTCTCTGAGAAAGAAGCCTTCTTTCAATAAATTCTTCCTACTCTCAACCTCCTTGTTCCTAGAATTCATTTCTGGATTTCAGAGAACACAAAGTGTTTCAGGCATCTAGCAGGTTGGGAGCTGTTTGGAGGTCCATATGTCATCCCTGTATCATATGTCTTCTATCATTTTTAGATAACATATTCATAGAACTAAAGGTTCAGAGGGGCACAACAGAGTTTACCATATGTTGTGAATTCTGTGTATAAAAGATTGGGCAGTTAACTATATTAACTTTTAGGTGGGGATTCTCTTTAGAATTTAGAATGCCAGGCAAAAGGAAGGGACAAAAACTTTTTGGAAGGACAAAAGGAGGAAAAAGTGAAGGAGAAGTCCACTGTGAAGGGAGGAAATGACCAACTTAGCAGGCCTTGTTCACCCAAACCCTGCACATTCCACAGAAAAGCCTACTTTCAGAATAGCTTTTGATTGGCTTCTGGAGTATAGCATCTGAACTTTTGGAATAGTCTACGTATTTCTGTAGGTCTGAGGTCTTTAGGGCTATCTCTAAGAGTTGGGCTGCAAAGATTGATTTCAACAGGGTGACTTAGGGTGGTTGCCTCTTTCTATGCTGATAGAGGATGAGCTGTGTCCTGTGGGTGCTGCCTGCCTTCAGAAGTAACCACAATAAAACCTGGACTCCCAGACTCCAGAAAGCCTTACTAGGTGACAGCGCCTCACATGTACTGTCACACATAATTGCTAAGAAAGTTAATTTTGTCCCCACACAACACACTAAAGGGCCCTGGAAGCTCCCGCCTGGTGTAATCTTTTGTGATTTTCATCTGTATATCTCATGGTAGCCCACCATATTATGAGTATAGAAACTTTTTGTGAGTCTTCTAGAAAAATCACCAAGGCTTCAGGTGGTCTTTGAACTCTTTCATTTGAGACAGTAGCATATGTTAGGTTTAGGGTTAGGGTTAGAGTGGAATCAATCACTTGATATAGTAATGCTGTTAGTCTTGCTTCTGTTAAGTTCTGGTAAATAAGGAATAATGAAAGATCATGTTGATAAATGTATTTGTAGGCACTTGAACTTCAAATATAGTGCTTCACTGTTCATAGATTTTGTAGTTGCTTTCAAGGAAAAAATAGTCATAATGTATAGAGCCCTGGAGGGAAATTTAGCAGAGAACAAGCCCATTTTACCTACTTCCAGACCATTGCCATTCTTTTCCTTTCTCTTTGTGTATGATTTAGCCCTCTGTGATGTGATGATTCTGAAACACTGGCCTTTCTTCCAAGTAACGAGTGAAAAAAACTTATGGAGTCAAAAATAATAGAGACATTTTTGTTTTAGAAAATAAAAGTGGACACTAACATAATTCTCTATGTGTGTCTAGATAGTTTCACTAGAGATGAATTGGTCAACCTCTGCAGGCTGTCTTTACAGCAGTGTACTTTCATTGTCACTGTCAGTTTTGCAGTATTGTGTACATACATAAGGACCAAATACTTGTCCTCCAGGCTCATGGAAATTGAATGCTAAGCAAGGAACACACACAGGCATGTTCCTGAAAACTCAGTAGTTTTCTATTCAGGATTGAAAATTTAATGTTTAATTTTAGAAAGTAATGAAACTCTGAAAAGCAGAGCTTTTCTTCAAAGCAGTTTAAACCAATTAGCACTTTTATTACATTGATGGTTTACTCTTTATAGTCACTTAACAATGCCAGCAATTCACTTTTTTAGTAGTCATGAAGAGACTGCTCACTCTGAGAGATCTGGTGAGTCAAACTTGGCTCTGTGCTAAGACATTATGAGCAAAATAGACAAACAGACTCAAGTAACATAATACAAAGTTCAGAAGCAGATGTCACTCGTGAGTTAAGTATGTAATCAATGGAGAATCTGAAATCAAGGAGGGTAAGAGAAGCTCTTCAGAAAATTAGGTTAGACATTTAACTATTTGAAAAAAAAAATGTAATCTGTTTCCACTCCACCAACAAAAATCCCCCCAAATCAAATAAAAACCAAGAAGTGAGCGCTTCGCACTTCTTCACTGAGATTGCAACATCCTGCAAGGCAGCCAACTGGTCTTCATTTCACACAAAACATGCAAAGAATTTCTCCAAGATTATTAAGAGATAAGCAGCTGAAACCAGCCACAGTGACTGGTCAGTTCTTAAACTAGCTCACCTTGTTGAGCTGCATTGCATTCATTTCAGAAAAAAAGCCAGACAATACACAGTACATTGTACTTTCACCATGCAATGGACAGAGAGCACTGGATAGCACTTCAGACACAAAGCTTTAAAGATTCTTTCCTTGTCATTGTTCCTGTTCTGTTAAATTAGGTCCCCAACCTGTGGTTCAACAAGCGTACCAACAAAAGTGCACATTAAAGTAAATCAATCAATCAGTAAACATTAGTATCAAATCCTCTCTGGTCTCCAAGCTGCACATCAATGCTTTTGTGGAGAAGGAGTAGCAGCAGATCCGTAGTCCTCGAGACCAGACAACTGCTTGTTTCAAATATCTTCATTGAAATACTCAAAGAAGCTGAGATATTTTCACCTATAAAATTCTTAGTTTAAGCCGTTTCACTTGAGCTTTTGATCCTCTAAAGAGTTCATCTGATCCTCTATAAAATGAAAGTTGATTCTCTAAAAAAATGAAGCTTTTTTATGTATTTAGTACAGGGTCTACAGGGTCTTACTAACCATATCAACTCGAAGTGATTTTCTTATTTTCAGCCTCCCAAGTGCTGGGATTACAGGAGCTGCCACCACGCCCAGTCTCATTCACCCTCTCATTGCATCCTGGGAGCAGGGCCAGCACAGAACACAGGGAGTGGAGCCCTATCCCTTGGTCTGCTCAAGCAGGCACTTTAATCTGCTGAGCTATCTGGCTGGCCCTGAAATGAAACTTTTTAAAAAAGTTGATTTAAACAATATTTAAGGTACAAACTTGCTCTAAAGTTATACAATTCTCATATATGAACTCAGTGATGTCAGAATACAAACACAATTATCATTTCATTTATGTTACCTATTTTTATTGTATCCTATTCTAGCTCATTTTTATTACTTTCAAATTTTCTCTTTTGATTTTCAACTGAATAGAAAAGAGAACCAAGTCTCCCAGAAAGTCTTTTTAAAATTCTGTTAAAATAAAAATTAAAATTTACTGTCATGCTGACAGATGATCATGTTTCAGTTTTAAAAAGCAAGTAACTTCAGAAGCTACAACTTTATTTTATAATTTCAAGTATAACTCTAGATTTTAAAAAAAGTTTAAAGCTTAGCTTTTAAACTTTATATACCAATTTAAAGTAATAACATGAATTGTACAATTTATAAATCTGAAAAAGTTGGCAAATATATTATTTAAATCCCCTTCAGAGTAGATACTAAGAAATGGAATAAATATTTCCCACTTATAAATAAAAAATAATTCTTTTAATCTAATCCCTTGAGATCTCTGCTTTTTGTAAGTGTAAGCTTTAGTTTTCATCACGGTTTGTACTAATTTATCCCAGTTTAAGAATTGACCACCCCCACAGCTGGTCAAGTGTATGCTGTATTCAATGCATATAGTTTAATATTTTTAACATCTCATCACATTAATTTATAGAGAACTGAAGATCTAGAAGTGAAAAATACAATTAATGTCTGAAATAGCAAAAGGCAAAAGTTGCAGCATAGATAAAGGAAGAAAATAAAGGAGGGAGAGGAAAATCACAGTAAAATTGCAGACCACAGAAATAATTCACTATGAAGAACAGAGAAAAAAATAATGAAAAAAATAGACACAGCCTTAGAAATCTCTTAGTAAATGTCAGTGTAGCTAAAAGAGTTGGGCACAGAATTCCAGAGGGAAAAAAAAGGAAGAAAGGGTAAGGAATAGGGTCAAACCCCCTCAAATTTGATGGAAGACATACATTGAAAAGTTCAATAAGTTTAGTAAACCCTAAGAATACTTCCTAGCCCAGCTTTTGCTCTGGATGTTTTGGCTTTTTAATTTGGGTTTACGCCATTCTTATGTTTCTTATTTGATCTATTGGCTATTTTTTCTCTCTCAGCTTATCTTTTTTCTAAGCTGTCTGCAAATCTTATTAAATTTGTTCTCATCTTTGTAGTATGTAGATTTTATCCGTTCTTCCCATGGCTTCCTTTCTTGACTTTGAAGGATTCTTCTCTGATAGTTTTCACTAGAGTTTGCAGTAAGATGCTAGAGCTTTTGTTATTTTGAAATGTGAGGATGATTTTTGTCTTCTTTATCTTTCGTGTGATCTATTATGGGGAAAGAAAAATACAAATTTGGATCTTGTATTTTAACCAATCATAATGGGAATTTCCCTTGGCAATTTTCAGTTGTGTGATATCCAATTCCTATTTTTCATTCTATTGTTGGAGTATAAACCAAAATGTAAAGTATAATACGTCAAAAAAAAATACGCAGACTATTCCAAACCTTCTTTCATATGGATATATCCATCTACCTAATTTTGTGAGCTGAACTGAGATAGTGTCATATGCCCTCTTAGAATTTATGGCTCATTTTAATTTGAAAAAAGGATAAAGTTTGCTTAGGCATGTGTTGATTAATATATTGAAAAGTAAACCTTTACTGTTCATGAAAAAGATAGCAATTAATAGTAGAAAATAACCACAGGGACAAACATATACATGGGAATATAATTTCTGAATCGACACTATTCATATAATGGTCAAAAAGCCAAGCCAATGCAAAACTGGAATCCTGCAAGACAGTAAAGAATCCATAAATGAAATAATAAAGCTAAGGTTGACTTTGTAGGGCATATATTGTAGGAAGTGTAAAATCTATTTGAAATGAATTCACCTGTTGTATTCAGTATTTTTGCCGTTTTGTTTCTCATTAAATGTACTGTGCTTTTGCATCCTATCATTGGCAAACTTTTTTATCAATAGAACCTTTGTACTGGTCACTTACCCACAATCATGACCTTGTCTCCGACTATTGGTGAACTAGTATTTCTTCTGAGTCAACTATGTGGTCTCTTTCAAGTAACTAAAAGCAAAACTATCATAAGTTAAAAGCATTAAAGTTTA
>NW_004524865.1:1048126-1110589 GCF_000260255.1 Octodon degus
ATATCCTGGTTTCTCTTATTTTAGTGGAAATTCTAGAGCAGAAATGAATATTGAGTTGGTGTCCAGTTAGATGAACTTCAGGCCAGACCCTGAGTGCCCATGTGCAGCAGAGCATCCAGAATTCCTCTGTGGAGAACTGGAGCTGAGAAGAGAAGAGCAGGAGCAGTCAGAGACAGGGAAGCTGCCCTCAATCAGTGTTTCCACAGAGAGTGAGAGCATAACCCACCAAGGCTATGAAAGCAGGGTTACATTTCAACAAAGATTGATGGGGACAGACCACACCAAATGCCGCTTTGATTCAAGGATCCACTGGGTCATGGGAGAGTTTTATGTGTTCATATCAAATGATATAAAACATACAGTGAGACAGAAAACAGAGTGACATCAATGTGAGCCAACTGAAAACAGCAATTCAAAATGGCAAGTGAAAATTATTTCCTTCTTAGTAAAAGGGCATTCAGAAGAAATAGAAGTTAACGCAAAACAAAGAATCTGTATTTTTAACATTTTTCAGGTGTTTTAATATTTGAATAGTGTTTTTTCCTCTATGGCTTTTCTTAATTCATACATAAAAATACAAAAGTATACATGTACATGTGATATTTAATACATGCATCTATAATGAGAATTTACATTTTCCTAACTCAACAGAGACGTATTAAATTCTTGAACCTGTTACAGTTGTAAAACACTATTTCAGATAATAACAGCTTTACTCCTTTACTTATAATAAATTATCATAAATATTAATTTACTCTGACTTTACATTCTTATAGGCTGCAAGTCAGGCCTGCAGTTTCTCCATGAATATGAGAGGAAAATATTTCTCCTAAGCCTTTGCCTGCCTCTCCTTTTAATACTTCTACACTATTGTTCCTGGCCTCAGCCTTGATGATATCAAAAGGACTGAATATATTTTATTAGTATTACCACTAGAAAGAATCTTGTCATTTTTATTTTTTTATATTTTATTATTTTTTTTAATCATGTCAAAATAGTCTGCGATGGTCTGAATGTTTCTGTTCTTACCAAATTTGTATGCTGAACCTAATCCCCACCGTGGTATTCAGAGTGGGGATTAGGGAGTTAATGAAGTCACGAGGGCAGGTCCCTCATGAGTAAGACCAAAGCTTCTATAAATGAGGCACAAAGTATTTCATTTAACTTTTACCTTGTGAGGCTGTGGTACCAAGATGCCATCCATGAGGATGAGCATTTTGATCTCGGACTTCTGGGCTTCCAGAGTGTTAGAAAGAAATGCTTGTGTATAAGCCCCTGAATTTGTGGCATTTTGTTACAGGAAGCCAATGTATTTTCATGTCCATCATTGCTTTAATTATCCCAAGCTGGAAACACCAAATGTCCACTAATGGGAGAATGAATTAACAAATTATGACATTTATATAATGGAATATCAAACTCAACTTTGGCACTTTCTAAACCACACAACAGTGTAGATTTACCTGGAAAACATTACATTGAGTGAAATAAACCAGACACTAGAAAGAATATTCTGTATTATTCCATTTATATAAAGTTCAAGCAATGCAATTTTTTAAAAAAGGGAGGGTGATAGCTCAGGAAGGGTCATTAGGGCAAGGCATATTTGGGCATAAACTCTTTCTTGTTTTTACAATTTATACCTGAAACAGCAGAGTGTGAATTAGTAGGCTAAAATCAATTCTGGAGAAACAGTATGGGGTAACAGACAGAATCACAAACACATAAAAGGTTAAAGAAGAAAAAGATGCAGGCAAAAGATGAATGAGCAAGGTCAGTGGGTCAAACGGTGATAAAATCCCAACAAGAAGTGAGTTCAGAAAGTGATTATTCAAACAAGGGCTCTTTTCTGCAAACAAATTGACTGTATCCTGAGGACAGAAAAGGTTATAGGAGCCATGAAGAAAGGAGTGAAGATCAAAAGTGGCAGAGCACACAGAGTCAAATTTAGAATGCAGGAATTATTTTCAAAGTCTTGTCCTCACAGCATATTCAGTTCAACTTCTCCAGTTGCCCATTCTGCCGACAGCACGGGCTGACTGTATTGACTCCACTTCTGTCATTACTGAAGCTGCAGGCTGGTAAGGCAAACTCTCCCCAGCAGATAATTTAAGTTAAAAGATAAGAGTCCACCTGACTAAGTGTCAGGTGTTCAGCTGGAAAGGAAGAGACATGCGGAAGATGCTGGACCTAATTATGTTTCTTTGCTATTTCCATAAATATCTTCGGTTATTACTTAAACACCGAGAAATCTGAGGGGCAGTGAATGAATCACTTCATACAAATAGAGTCTGGTTTTCTGGAAAGAATAAATTCATGAATTTTGCCCCACTTTGATTTTGCCAGCCAGGGAGTTGCACGATGAGACAATTGTGCTAATGGGTCAGGAAGAGGAAAGGAAGCCCAGAAATTCGAAATAGCAGCCCATACCAACTTAGAATTTTTATTAGTTTGGCAAGTACTGGCTAAAGCAGCTAAGGGAGCTAATTTAACAACTGGGCCCCTTGGAGATGCCCTTCTTGAGTGACAAGGAAACGTGGGGAGCAGACAGAGTGAACCGGCCAACACCCCAACTCTCACTCACCCCAGGGTATAACACCGTACAAGCAAAAGGAGGGGCGGAGTTCGCTGGGACGTTTTCTACTGTTCTCAGTCCAGCACTAACTGCTATCAAGAGCAGAATAAAATGCCAAAAGAAAATAGTTGAGAGAAATTTATTCTTTTACCCTTGAGACTTAATGGGGATTCAAGCATTATACATTTTATCTTATTTTGCTTAATGGTCAATGTCCTTGGCTGCATATTGTAAATACTTATGAATCAAAGCAATCTTAGTGAAACATACTCCTTCAGCTTTGCCAGCTGTTAAGGCTCTTTGAAATGTGCATTTTAAGTGCTATCTTCTCTAGGAACAAAAGACAGTCTACTGCTAGGTAATACCTATTTTTCTGCATTGAATATAAGGAGGAATTATAGAAAATTAATGATTAAAAGTTTTGCACTGCTCACTTGCCCAAGATTCTGAATGCTTGAGCTGTAAAAGTTATCTTACATAATTCATAACTATTTTTTTCCATCTAGGATTGATTTTGTATTGCCATTCCCAGTGGTTATACTTCTTGCTACTTTTATTAGGGCTTCCTACAAATTGAAAAAAAAAATAAAAGGAATTAGTAAACAGAAGAATTGGAAAGCAAAGCTCCTTCCTCTATTTCTTTTCAGTTAATATTATAACAGAAGAATGCTCAAAGTTTTGAGAGCAGTGTTAGGATTCTGGCTGCACTAGATTGAACAAAGCAGTACTGAGGTTAACTTACAAAGGGAAAGGCTGCCTCCACAAGGCTTTTAGCATCATGAGTAGCCAGAGAGGGTGGGCTCAGCTTTGGGGTTCAGGAAAGTCATCTGCTCTCCAAGTGCGTGGCTACTCATTTTCAAACTTTGTCTTCCTGTGAGTGACCTTATCAGATACAAAAGTTAAATTTCTTATTATACAGGTCTTGCTTTATCTTGGTCTTAACCATTCAGCAGAAAAGTATAAAAACAAGGTATATAAAGTAAAGCCATATTAACATGCTGAGCTGTGAAAGGCTCAAGTCAATAACTTCTGCAGATAACCTACTACTATTGTGGACTGCTGGACTGTGTTGGATTGTTTTGCTGAATTCACACACCTATGGTATTTAGATGCCAATGGAATACCCATCTCTGACAGGAGTAAACAAAAAAAGGTGACACAAAGGGAGGACCATATTGTATGCAGAATAGTTAGAATAGATCTATAGCTACTTTCACTTAATTCAGTAAGAAAGATTTGTATTACTAGTGTTTGGACAGGATATCCTGTCTGCATCTTGTACTATGGATAACCACTAAGCAGATAACAATGTACAATGTATTAATTATTGAAACTGTCCTATTAATCAGTTTTGAAACTGTCTTATTGTTATTTGTTTCTCAATAAAATAAATTTAAAATACCGTTGTCTTATATACTTAAGAACATTGCTATAGAGATCAAACTGTGGGTGCATTTTTTAACCCTGTCAAGCACTCAGAAATGAATAAGGTGATTGGTGGGATTAGGAGAGATGGCTTCTCAAGAGCTGGACACTATCTGAAGAGCTCTAAGTACCTGCTTAGCAATGTTTTCTTGTATTTTGAGAATTAGGCCCACTGCCAAACCGCTGGGTGCCACTGCCTTTTCTATGTGTGTAGATGGTGTTTCCTGTTCTCAGACTGTGACTGTGTATTTCCGATGGGCGCTGACCCCACCCCAGCATGTGCCTTATCAAGCTAGCAATTGTTCTTGCCAGAGACTTGGCCTGTGAAAAACCACCTCCTCTGGCAAAGTGGCAGTTTCTCACAAGGGAAATCTCCCTTTGCTTCCACCAACACAGACAGCATTTGAGAAGGAAACAAAAAGCACTTTACTATTTCACCAGCTCATAGAGGGGTTGCTTTTCAATCTGTTTTTCTTGCAGCAGAAGGTTTTGATTATATAGCTCCAGTAATGTTGCCTTTTCTGAAATTCATTTTTGTTCTCAGGGGCTGTGCTACTTCCCCCTATAGCAAGTTTCATTATATTTAGTGCAGCAGAGCATGCAGATGATGTAGTTAGAATTGCAGCCCAAATAACCCGGCCCTATTCCTACTGTGAGTTTTCAATGTATTTAATAGAAAGGCAGTATGAAAAAGTATTTATAGGTGATCAGGACTGGAATAAATGGAAAAGGCTTAGCTTCTGACTTTGGATTGGGTTGCCTCTGTGTATTTTTCTCTGGACTTTTCTTTAAAATGCAAATTTTAAAGAGTATGAATTTCTATTAGTATTTATTTCCTTAGGATTCCTACATGTTTCAGGGTTCATTTTGGACCTAGTGACTAAAATAATGACATATATATATATATATATATATATATATATATATATATTTCATCAGGATTCTGTGAGATCATTTTAGAGATTGGTGTGGAATGTTTTATCACTATTTTAAATTAACATACTCTAGAGCTACGAAGTATTTTGCTACTAATGAAAACATAGGTCAAGGAAAATAACTAAGATATTCAAAATTCAGTCTTCTGGTTGAAAAACTGAATTCAGGATTCACCCTTTACAAAAAGGGTTTCTATGGTGGTTGTACTGATAGGACTTAAGTGACCCTGAATGCATGCTATCTGCTTGGACTATTTAACCTGGTCTCTAGCCTCCCTGCTTTATTACATTGGACTGTGAAGGGGAAGCTGACTTCCCCAGCCAGCTTTTTGCTCTCTGGTTTGGCCAAAGGGAGAGCATGGTCGGAGAGAAGGAAGGAGCAAGTGAAGTGTTTCCCCACCCTGAACCGCCCACTTCAGTACTGTGGCTTTTACAGTGCTGCCCCTTCCAAAGATCCACGTTTTCTCTAGCTTCAGGTTCCCTGCTCCCCTTAGGTGTTGGGGCAGGAAGCAGATGAGAGCTTAACAGCTTATCTGTGGTGCTAGTCCTTTGGAGTGTTTCTCCATCCAGTGACTATTCCTTAATCATGTTCACACCTCTTTAAACAGTCTGTACACTGCATTTCTCCTAGTTAAGTTTCTGAGTAAGGCATTTATTTCTCTCTAGGACTAAAGATAATTTAGAGTACAGATTTTCTGAACCTATACTGCTTTTATAAAACAAGGAAAATAATATCTATTCAGAGGCTGCTATGATGAAATAATAATAATAGAATCTGGGACGCATGAGCAATTTATTTCAAAGCTCATTTTTTATCCATAATATCTCTTACTGCGGAATGCAAAAACAGCCACACACTATTTCCTGTCCAGTATCCTCATCCTTGTGACGTTCCTTTGAATCATCTCTTACCAAAGGTGACATTTCTTCCCATTGTTAGGGTCTGTGTCCCTCTGTGGCTTGCTTTTGCCAGTAAGAAACAGGACATGAAACATGAACAAGAACTTATAAAGTATTTTTCACTTGGACACCTTGCAGCTTTGGAATTCTTCCATCCTGTGAGCAAATGCAGGTAGCCCCTGGATGATGAGACACACTGGCCCAACTCGCGTTCATCCAGCTACCAGGCAGGTAGAAGTCATGCTCAGGTGCCGGTCCTGGTCTGTGCTGCTTATTGGAGAATAATTATTATGTAAACTGGCCCAGCTCAGCACCACTGCTCCGATAACCTATAGGCTCCTGAATGTGAATGGTTGGTGTGTAAGCCATTACATCTTGGGATAGTGTGTGACACAGCAAGAGATAGCTGATGGAGTAACTTTTTGCAAATAAAAACACAATGCTATTAAATGTGTTACAGTAATGGGGGTTATCTGCATCTTTATTACTATATTATCCATGTGCCATCATGGCAGGGGAAAGTTAAAGGATGAGAAAGTCCTTCTTAGGGTGTCTGTAGTAGACCAGGTGATTCAGCTGGGGGCACAGTGCTTATATACAGGAAATTCATTAGAATTTTATTTCATAATGTATGAGTTTTTGAAGGGTGATCATGAGTGTCATCAGGTGCTATTGAATTCATACTTAAAATTATAAATTACAAATATATAAAAAGTACTACAGAGGATGGAATTAGACAGTAGAAGAAATACATATTCTATGAACCTCAAAAATTAACATGTGTGTTGTACATATGTAATGTGTATGTTTCTGAGGCATAGTCAGGCATTTTAAAACCACATTATCAAGGTACGTGAATGTAGAATTTCAGCATCTTGGGGCCTTGGCTGATGGCATCTCAAGCTAGGCCAAGGAGTACATCTAGTCTGAAGCTACAGCCATAGAATCTTGTACCGGGCCAGACTAGCCCTTGGCAAAATCAAATGGACTACGATAATATATGTACCGGGGATTGAACTCAGGACCTTGTGCTTGTGAGGAAGGCACTTATGCCAGTGAGCTATGTCCCTGGACCCTAAGATAATAAAGATTACGCAAATACTTTTCTATCCAGTGTCATGACTAAGTGTTTATTTGTTATGATTTCTCCAGGAAATTGTATTAAGACAAAGATGAAAAATTCAAGGTTGTCATTTTTTAAATTCTGTGTTTGGTAAATTGCAAATAATATGCTATTCAGACAATAAGCCATAATCCACTTTTAAGACTGTGTGAGAGCTAACAAGGAGATGGAAACTTTGGAGAGAGAAAATACTTGTTATCCCCAAAACTTGGCTATTAATATTCTACTATCCTCCACCCTAATGAGAAGTTGCCAGGTTGTTTAAAGGAACTGATTTGAAGATTATAATAAATTATTCAGATAATACCCTTCTAAAAACTTCATAGCTAAAAGTCCACAGGTATAAATATGAATAAGTTTAGTATCATTTTATCCCTTGAAGAATATTTTAAGAATATCAAAGCTCTGGTCTGGGGAAATTGCTTGGAGGCCTAAGCACCTGCCTGGCAAGTGCAACTTACCTGGGTTTGATCCCCAGCACTGCACTGAGCTGGCCACAAAAACTGGGCATGGTGCCACATGCCTGTAATCCCAGAACTAGAGAGGCTGAGAAAAGAGGATTACTACAAGTCTGAGCTGTGTAGTGAGACCTTGTACCAAATGCATAAATAAAAGATTAAAAAATAGATAATAAAGAAAGCTTTTCAACAGTGATCAAAAGTGACACATGGATCTAAATGTATAAGATGGAATTAAATTCAGAGGTCCATTGAGAAGAGGTTTGAAATAGCAGTGTATCTTTTTTTGAGGGAGGTCTCACTTCTCTTCAGTTATATGTTACTTCCAGTCCCTATGTACCCTTGAAAAGATCCCATGCAGTCTAGCAATTCTCTAATGAATTAAACTTTATGAAAGGTGGCACAGATCTTGTCCACTATCTTCATAATGCATACTAGAGAAAGTATGCTTCCTGTGATCATTTAGCTTCCTGTTATTTAAGATGACAGTACTGCTTCATATATAGTAGGTAGTCTTTTGTAATTTCAAGAAAAATAATCCTTTAGTATTTTCTCTATTTTGTATTTGCATTAATAAATGTATGAAATGCGTACTTTGAGTACATTCATAGTGCTTATATTGGATTTTAAAAATTCCTTCCAAAGTAGATGGCTCAGGAAAGAACTAATACAATTAGTATTTTTTAATAGATGATGAGTGTCAAGGTGCAGAGATGGAAATGCTTACTGCAGTTGAAGAATATACCTGAACTAGCACGGCACACAGCAGTGAAAGGCATACTTTTTTGTTTTGTCTTAGATACATGAAGCATTTCTTTTTATTTTTACAATTTATATTGCCAGAAACTGTTTTGATTGAAAATTTTATGACTTTTTTTAAGGTTTTGGTTATATTTATAGCTACCTGGCTTGGCACTTCTGCTGACACCTTCAATAAACTCCCAACATTGCAAGACATCAAAATAATAAAAACTTGCTGATGCTCCACTGATCTTCAAATAACTAACCAAACATTTCCTAGGTATTCTAGGAATATATGTGTTTGCTGGAGAACAGAACTTCCAAAGAAAGATGGTAGGCATGAATTCTACAACACTCTGCATTGCCTACCAATTATTTAAGAGGGAAAATTTTAATCTGAACTTTTCTATGATGTTGAGGTAGACAGATGAAGTGAAGATACATGGAAAGGGACTCTTACCCCTCAGGCTTGTGACCAAGTGTTCCAGAAACTTAAGACTCAGTTTATATGTAATATACTAATATACCAGCAGCTGGAAAACTTGTAAAGCCAGGTTGACCAACATCCTAATTCCCTCAAGACAGAGGAATAAACTAAGACAAAAGGGACCTAGAGACCAGACCTACAGATGCTCAATGAAATGGGATGAAGCAGGATGAAATTGCCTTCGATCTTTGGTCTTCTGAAGTAACTTAAAACTTGAGTGCAGCACTACATATAGGTATGTTAGTCACTTAGGAAGTATTTATAGTACAGGGTTTATTAGCCCTAAATTTATCTAAAACTTGAGGACACCAAGATAAGTTTAATTTTTAGGTTTGCAAGGATAACCAATTGCCAGCTTTTACAATATCCAGTTCTGGACCCCCTAGACTGATGCCTAGAGGTCTCTAGGCATTGTCCTAAGCCTACAATCTCTTCAGATTCCAAAGTGCAAAAGCCTCCCAGACCACCTCACAATAAGATCACACACCGCCCTCTCAAGAAGAAACAGTTACCCCATGATGGGATCCAAGTCAGTACTCCTAATCCAAGAATGACAAATTACCTCCTGGAAATGAAATTATTTTTCTGCCTAGAAGAATTCCTCCAGGAGCCACAAAATACGAATCAAGGCAATGATCAATCAGGCTCTAACCCACCCTAGCAAACTCATCCTGACTTTGTTCTTTTGTGAGGGACAATGTGTACCTCTTCATCTGTGTGCCCAAGCTGGAGTGCTTTCCCTATTCTCCCTTACTTTTCAACACCATCTAATGAATCAGCAGACATCTCACACTGACACGGCTGTTTGACAGTCTCCTGGGCAGGGTGCGCTGAAGTTCTCATTTCCTCTTTAGGTGACCTCTTGGAGCTCCATCTGGTGACAGTGTCACAAGTAATGGGGCTGTGCTCTTCCTTCTTACTGCCAGAAGGAAGCAAGCCTTAGAATTTGTGTGCAACCTCATACAAGTTAATACAAGTAATGTTAAAGTTAAAAATGTTAATAAAGTAAAAATTCAACCCACATGCACATTTTGGGGGCAGGCTGTACGTAGGGCATTTCTAAGCCCTACAACACCCTTCTTATTTCTGATTAGTTTTAGTTTTTTTTTGATGGGGATCCACACATTACACCTCTTTTATATGTTAAGGCTATCTACATTTGATAAAACTTGCCACTTGGGATGAACTGCTTTACAAGCTGTCTTTTAAAGTCTGACTTTGATTGCAATAAATGGTCTTTTAAGGGACTGTGATCATATAATCAACATGCTCACTGCATTTCAAAAACCAGAAACCACCAGCTCTTAAATTTTTTGATTATTTAAAGAGATAAGTGCATTTATTTGAAGAGAAAAATAGATGTAAGTATTATGTCCACATAAATATGGCAAAAATTAGAAGACTGTAAACTGTATAAATAAATACTAGAACAACCTTTTAGGAAATCTATCAACTTTGGTAAACTTTGTCGACAATGTTAAAAATATGTGTTACTATTTTCTATATACTGCCTTAGCAATTCTTTGTAAAATTCTTTATTGTCTTTAATAAGATCATTTAAATTTGGAATTAGCTATGAGGATCAACAGAGAAATCTAAATGTCAATACAAGTATGCATTTCACTGATAATGTCCAGTTGTTTAATAATTTTACCACTCAGAACATTTCGAGTCCAAAACTGAGACGTTAAGGTAAATACTGAAATGGGCCTGATAATAAACCAGAATTTTCACAGATACGCACTACAGAATCATGATGTTTCTTAATGTGGCCTACCTTTGAGAAGGTTGTGGTTGAAAAAACACAGTGGACTATATTTATGTGAGTATATCTCTATGTTGTTACTTTTTCCCTTATCGAATCTTTTGCCAATATCAAACTCATTTGGTTAATGTTCTTTATAGTAAGTTTTTGAGTTGGGTATTGTCACTCCCCTAATTCTCTTACTTTATTTCTGCTTCAATATTGCATTAGCTATTTCAGGTCTTCTGCCTTCTGCTATGAACTTTAGAATCAATTTATCTAGAATGATTGCTGTGTTTATAACTGGAAGTGCACTGAATCTATAGCTTGACTTGGGAAGAGCTGGCAATATTTACTTTCCTAGTCATGAACACGGACTATCTCTCTATTTAATTCTTTGATTTCTTCCATCAGTTTTATAGTTTCCCCTCACACAGATGTTGTATATACTTAGATTTAAGTCTAAGTACTGTATCTCATTTTTGAGGGTGCTAATGTAAGTGATATTGTGCTTTTAAGTTTAAATATAACATGTACTGCTGATATAAATGAAAATAACTGACTTTTATATGTTAAAAATTATTTTACTGCTAAGGGTTGGGCCTAGGGACTTACACATGCAAGGCAAGAGCTGTACTGAACTATGTTCCAAGCCCACATATTACTTTTGCATCCTACAACTTTATCATAATTGCTTATTTGTTCCACAAAGTTTTTGTGGGTCCTTTTAGGCTTTCTACATATATGATATGATAAAATCATTTGGAGACAGCGTTATGTATTTTCTTTCTTGTACAAATCTTTTTTGTATTATTGCATGAGCTAGGACTTCCAATGTGACTCTGTAAAACAGTGATTAGAGGGGACATATTTAATTTGTTCCTGATTCAGCAGCAATACTTCTCATTATTAAATAATATATTAGCTGTAGGGATGTGTGCACACATGTATTCTTACATCTTCATGGGGATAAATATACATGCAGTACATGGTTGACCAGGTATGTCCCTATCAATTTTAGAAGTTCAGCTCAATTTCTAGGTCACGGATAGTTTATCTATTCTGCAGTTGTACACATCTAAGTAGCTCATAATACTTATTGTCAAGTATATTGTTTGATTTAGTCACTAGTAATATAAAAAAGAGGGGATCTCACTCCATTTCTGCTGAATATGGACAAGGAAATAGAAGTGATTCTATATTAGTTCCAATTCGAGGTAATAAAAAGTAGCTCCCACCACACACTAGACAACAGATTTTGGCATTCAGTTGTAATAACTGGAGGAAACACAGGTCATAATAAGGAGGGTATGTTTATGTTTAGTTTCACCTTTCTTTTCCAGTTGAGCTCTACATGACAGCTGACATCCAGGAAAGTGAATAAGGAGCTTTTTGAGATTACTCCATCCCTAGTACCATTTGACCGCAGCCACAGGAGAGACTTGAATGAGCAAGAGCTTCTGAGATGAACCTGGTCAACGTCAGCACTATGAGCAATGATCCTGATGATGATGCTAATAATACTGCTTTATACCACCAAGTTTCAGATAGTAGATAAATATCTAGAACAATTTATTTTCTTCATTCTGGATGTGTCATTTGCTCATCTTTATACCAGTTTCCATTTTTTAACTAATTTCTCAATCTCATCTTTTATCTCCTGAAGTATATTTCTCTTGAAATCTGAATATGATAATTTTAGTGTCATTGAGGCTTGCTGTTATTCTCCATTATTGTTGTTCTTGCTCTTCATGTAGTTTCATTTTCCTGTGTTCTGCTTATTCTCATACTAGATCCATAGAACAGTTTTATTGAAAAAGTTGAGATGTAAAATATGCATTTTCTTCCTCCTGAGACAATGTATGCTCATTGTCCCCAAGATCCTGTCTTGGTGAATGCTGCATGTTGAATTAGAGCTGAAGACAAATTGGATTCATAGATGAAATCTTGGCAAATTGTAGCAGCAACACTAGACAATGTAATTTAAATATTTTGGGAAATAAATATAATATGGATCATGTTTTAATTCTTTGTAACTAAAAAATCATTGTGTTTTGAAAGCATAAGAATTCCAGAGTCAATTTATGTGCACACACACTGAAAACACAAGGCCAAAGAAGTATCAGTAATATACAGCTTCTTTACAGAAAAAGAAGCAATGAGTACTATTTGAAATAACACAAGAAAAAAGAAATAACACAAGATTATTACAAAATAGAATTATGTGATTACTCATAATTAATAATATCGTCAAGATTATGATGGAATAGAAGACATATTCTACATCAGGTGACTTTAAGATAGTTTAGCAATGTGTTAAGGAAAGCTTGGGCTACAAGTTGAATTTATTAGTGAGAGAATTACCTAAAAGTTGTAGGAGAAAATAAGTAATGACAATATATAAAAATGGTATCATGTAATATATGTTTTGTTTTACAATTATCAATGATAATTATCTATCAACTAGTACAAACACCCATTATGCTTAATTATCAATTTTATGTTAGTTAATATTCCAGGTAAATAGGATATATGGGTAAATTGTGCAGGCATATGGCTATAACAAACATTATAACACCTTGGAAGTCCAGTAGTTACTATTTTGCTTAGCCATGTAAACCAAGTAATAAATTTGTTACCTATATCTATATCTATGTAATTAATGCAAGTCTTGTGTTTACTAAGCCATGCTTCATGTTTAATCTTCAAACCATGTTTTTTATTGGCATGAACTGAATTATTGCAGGACAATCTTCACCCTCAAGCCCTCAACAAGGGCTTGCACATGTTGATTACAATCTACCTTTGACAATTTTACTATGTTTTATCCTCTTCTAAGATCTTAGTATTATGAGGATTCTAAAATACATTAATGTAATACATAGAGAAATATGTAGTTCATTTTCATTTGGGTTTAAGTTTGGATGGAAATTTGCTGGCAGTTAAGGCTATTTTGAGCGAGAGGGCTTGACCACAAAAGAATGAGCCCCCTATGCTCCCCAAATGTTCTGGAAGATGCTAGAATTGGATAACTGATAAGCAAGTAGCATTCCACAATCAAAAGAATACACAAAGAAAGATGAGTTTTCCCAAGTGATTAGAGGGACTTAGACTGTAATCCCTAAGGTCAGACTTCCTGGATCTCAATCAGTGAGGGACAGGGGAAGGGACCTTGAAATCTAGGAGGTATAAAGGTAACTGCTTGTGGAAGGGGTGTGTGCCTGCCTGTAGACAGACATGCTCCCCTGCAAAGCTGTCACTCGTGGTCCGCTTCTGCTGTCCTTCATGGCCGAGTCCACACTCTGGGGATCTGGATGCTAGGCTTCTCTCACACTAGAAAGTATTAAGGCATTTGACTCCCAGTGCTTTCACTTTTATTTTGAATCTGAATAGCAATTCCAGTTCTTCTTGCCGGAATATTCATATACCAACTAGATGATCATTCTGCAACCCTTTTCTAGGATTTTATGTGGTACTTGGTGATATGAAAAAATTCAGGGGTAAATGGGGGACTAGCAGATTAGAGATGAAACAGGTTTTTATATTGAAATTATTTAGCTTGAGTGGTAGAATTTATGACTAGTGTGGAAACACCAGACAAGTTCTCCTCTATTCCTAATAGGTAAAGTTACAAACCAACAAAAGATGATTGCTCAGTCTTTGATAGGCGTGGCATAAACCAAGTTCCCTTTTTTTTCTGCTAAATAGGAATCTTATCAAAATAGCATAGAAGTAATTTGTCTAACAATTTCACTACCTTGCCATTTCCACCCGACTCATAAGTTTCTTTCTTGATAAAATGTGCTCTTTTTATTTTTAACTCACATATGAATTTATTGCTTTCTGAAGAGTATTAAAAGCAATTCAGTGCTTCTTGTTGCAAGGAAATCCCATTTTTTCCTCAGCCTTTGGTTAACTCCTATGTGCTTCTACTCCAATACTTCCTTCCAGAATTTGTTTGGCACTCAGTGAATTTCAAATGGAAGAAGAAACAATCCACTCCCTAGCGACTCCACGATCCAGTGTGGGCACACGGACTCCTCAGCTCCTACTCCCATTGGCCACAGAGACATGGAATTGGACCTCATAAGGCCAGACAAGGCACCTTTCCACTGCTTTTAAAGGAATTGTGAAAAGATGCATAAGGGAATTTGTTAAACGCTCCCAAAGGGTTTCTTAAATGCATATGCTTAAAAAACGTATTGCTGTACTAACCATATATCTTACTTTGTATGTTCTGACTTTGCCATGCAAGGTCTTCCTGATGGCAAGTGCACCTGCAGTCTGATTTGCAGATGCATACCCGCCCACTCACCTGTGGTCTACCTCCTCCTGCCTACGGGGCTTCCGCTGCCTCTAGGTCCTCCTAAATACCTCCCAGCCAGAGCTAGGTAGCAAGGCACAGGCCCTGTGCCCCAGAGCCACCTGAAAATATTTCAACCAGCCAATCCTAACCTGTGCACCCTGGCTGGCCAGTCCTATAATAAGCAGTCTTGCTCTCTTTCTTTATCTTTGCTTCTTGATTGACATGGGCTCTTCCTGTGTGGGTTTGCCATGTTGGGGCTGGTACCCTGTTATTGGAAGATATCAGAAGGAGTTTTGTGGACGTGTGTGTGTGTGTGTGTGTGTGTGTGTGTGTACATGCATATGTGTGTCTCTTTACTTTCTTTTTCTATTTTTTGAGACAGACTCTCACTTTGTAGCCTCGGCTGGCCTTCAACTTACGTTCCTACCCCAGCCTCCCAAGTGCTAGGAAGCCAGCCAAGGACTAGCACTCCTGGGAAAGAATTTTTTCAATGATAATCATCTGATCTAATGTTTTTACTAAATCTAAATAATAATAAAACCAGCTAAAACTATTACCCATCTACTCAAAGTAACTTTGCTTAATAAGTACTTATTAATGCAATATAAAAATATATTCCCATTTTCTATTGTTTTTATATTTTTTATTTCTCAAAACTTGTTTCACATACTAATAGTTGCAATTAATATACTATATATTATTATACTGTCATGTATCTAATTATAACTTAATGAATACTTTCATACCTCAGTCATTATTTACAACTTTTTTGTCATGTAATATTGCATTATGCAGAGAATAAAATCCAAAAAGATGTCTATGTTGGAGTTGAATAATTTACAGAGTAAAATGAGTTAGTTTCTACCTGTGGTACAGAATGGGTGAAAATTACTCCTTAAAATTAAATTAATTATATTACATGAGGTGAGAACCCTAAAATAAATGTAAACTTCTTGACTTGTAATGTGTTAATAAACTATTTTATTTATAAACTCTCTTATAAAAGGGAACAATCTTCTGTGCATGAAATATCTTGGAAAATCTAAAAGGGTGTTGTATGAACTTATCCAGACATGTATTTAAATTTTTTCCAGAAAAAAGTTAAAACTAGGGGCAGAAATCAGATCAGTGTTCCCCAGGGGCTGAAGTTAGCTGAACAAGCTTGTCACTTCTGTGGCCAAATGGAAATCCTAAATGACCCACAAATTCTTGCCAGTAAAGAAGGAGACTTCTGAACATTATTCTAGGGCAGCAGTACAATTTTACAAAAACAGATCGTGGCTATAGGTAATCACAGGAAGACATTTTTGCCCATTCTGCAGTCAGTCTGTCATGCAAAGCAATTTTGAGAAACTGCTGGAGCAATCTAAGGATTTTCTTTAAGTGTCAGTTGGGAACTGAAAGCACAGAGGAGACATTTTAAAACAGATTATAGCAGGACAAAAATAGTTCCGACCTAGTGAAGAATAGTTTGAATCACCAGAAAACAAGAGATACAAAACCAGAAACAACAACAACAGCAACAACAACAACAACAACAAGCTAGCTATTCCAGGGAAGAGTTTTCACTAATTCCATAGTAAATAAGATATAGAAATTCCAACTTTCAGAACTTTTTGCAACATATTTATAGTGTGTCATTTATATTTACAAAGTTAGTTGCACACTAAATTACCCATAGTTCTCCATGCTGACTTCTCAGCGATGCTCTTCCAGTTTACTTCTGCTCACACAGCTTTACAGAACAACACAGACTAGCTAATGCCCTCCTTAGGCTGGCAGGTTGGAGCAGTGCCTCATCAACGAAGTGCAGTTTCACCTGGGAGGACTCCATGGTACATTCAGCTTTCCCCAGGTGAAATTTTTTTAGTGTCCTGTTTTGCCTCATGCAGTTGGGGAATACAAAATAATTCATTTGGTTATAAGTGGGACTCAATCAATGCTTGATGCAAAATACCTGTTCCATGTTATGTCTAAGATATTTGATATTCAGACAGATAGTGAAGTTAAACCCAACTGCATATGTAGTAGGGTAATAATAAGTTTCCATTCTGGACAGTTAACAACCTAAGTTTTCAGATCAAAAATTAGAGAAATAGAAGGGTTGTAAGGAAAGCCAACATTTTGGCCCTAGCCTTTCAAGGTCAATGAGGACTCAGGACACAGGAGAACCTGTACTGTAACATCATGTAACTCAGTTGTGTCCCAAATTTTCTGATCAAGGAGATTATGGGGCCAAAGAGGAAAGTGATCGATGATGTAGAGTGTGCCTAAGGAGAATCACATGGAGAGAAAACATTCTCTTGGGCTTTCACAGAGAGCAAATTGGTCAAGCAATGGCCGTGACTCATCCACATGGCTGACACTGACAAAGGATCTGCAAACTGTGGTACAGGGTTACAGGATAAATCCTAAGGGTACTTGACTGATCTTATCAGACCCAAAAGTTACATTTCTTGTTATATAGGTCTTGCTTTATCTTGGTCTTAACCATCTAGCAGAAAAGTATAAAAACGAGGTACATAGAGTAAAGCCATATTAATATGCTGAGCTGTGAAAGGCTCAAGTCAACAACTTCTGTGGATAACCCACTACTGTTGTGGACTGCTGGACTGTGCTGGACTGTTTTGCTGAATTGAAGCACCTATAGTATTTGGGTGCCAATGGAATACCCATCTCTGACAGGACTAAACAAAAAAAGGTGATACAAAGGGAGGACCATATTGTATCTGTATATACAGAATAGTTAGGATAGATATACACCTACTTTTGTCTAAATCAATGAGAAGAAAGATGTGTACCAATAGTGCTTGGACAGGATATCCTGTCTGTATCTTGTACTATGGATAACCACTAAGAGGATAACAATGTACAAAGTGTTAATTATTGAAAATGTCCTAATAATCAGTTTTGAAATGGTAAAAAAAAATAAGTGGGACTCAGCTCCTGAAATGCTATTGCCTAAGTATTCCTTTTTCTTTTGATTAGATTTTATATTTACAAAAAAATTACTTAATTTCAGTAAAATTACTAATGGATTTGTTTACTAGCTCTCTGCTCAATAAACCAGTTTCTGCCAGTTTTCTTAATAGGAACATAATGATTGCAATGAGAGTGGATTAACAAATCACCAAGTGAGTTCAGAGTGGTAATAGGGAAGCAAATAGAAAGTCGATAGGGACTTTCTGTGGAACAAGTCAGATCCTGGTCCAACTTGTTTGAAATACAATCCTTTTACAGAGTAATGGACCGTGAATCTGTCAAATGCAACTTTGGAATCCTTTATTTCAAAGTCTGTAAGGCTGGACAAACTCATTGATCTGCAAAGCCAAGTGTCGAAAGTATGTTTCCCAGTCTTCATCAGGTTGAGAGTTGACAAGACACCTTACAGTTCTGCCATGCCAAACAGGGTGCATGGAAGGAATGGACGCTTCCGCAGGTTGAAAATTTGCCAGGCCGTGAGTTCCTTAGTTTAGCATGTGTGCATTTTACCTGAGCCTGGCTTCCACTTGCTTTTCTGAAACAGAATACCCTTATAATCCTTCAAGATCATTACTGCCTTGAAACTTCAAGGTAACACCAAGTGTGACTCATTAACTTTGTGCTTTACTACTTCAGTTCTATAAGCAACTGCTTGAACAAGGCAAAAATCTCAGTATTCAGATCAGGAAACTGAATCCCAAAGAAATTAAGAATCTTGCACAAGTGAATTTTAATAGACAGGTTTGTAGATTTTATCCTGAATCTCTTAATTATGTAACCTGAATGTGAGAAATGCATAATGTCATAGTAACAAATTCAGTCAGATATGAAGGATTTCCATTTCAGTAGTCTTTCTAGCTAATGAGTGTTCTATTCAAATTTATTGCAAAAATAGTAAAAAAATTAAAGTAAGATTTGTGGCATGATGTAGGACTTATGCATACACATCTCTGTGTCAAATGTTTCTTGATTTATGTGTTTTTGGGGTAATCAGTGAGTCACTAGAAATGTAATTCAACTTCTTCAAGTTCTTCATACATTGATGAGTACGCATAACATTTTGAACAATATCACCCTGTGAATAAAGTATTCAGCATAAACATTTCTAAGTAGTTAATTTCTGACGTGAGCTGGCCTGTAAAATCTTCTTCTAATCTTCTTTATTGCACTACTGTGGTTTATTCATATTTATCGACATATATTTGAAATATTTATTTACTACTTTTTCTTCTGACCCAGATATCTTGCTGAAAGTATCTGATGTCAAGGATTACTCATTTATTAGGAGCATTAATGGATCATAATTTCTACTTCTAAATTTATTTTCTCATTTTCTGCCAATCACAAGCACACTGGTGTGGGAGTCAAAGAAAGGGGTCAGGTTCTCATGAGGTTTTACACAAATTGGAGCCAGTGAGAGGCAAGAGAAAAGCAGGGGGAGGTCTGGGAAGGCCAGAATATCTCTCCAAAATCTTTCTCCTGCCTTTGGAGGTGCAGAACCTGCCTCAGCTGTCATGAGGTCTTTGTGTAGTGCATGTGGCTGGCACACACAGAAGGCAGGATTTGAGTTAGTGCTTCTCTGTTGGAATAAAAGTGTTTGCTTTAAGTGGCATTGTCTAGAGAGCTGCACAACATAATCTGTAGTGTGTAGGTTTCTCTTTCTCATTGAGAGGCTTCAGGCTGAAAGTTTTCCAGAGAAGGAATCTCTTCCTAGAAATATTATCAGTTTATTTATCAGCACAATTACAAAAGTAAACTGGGTCAGTGACCTTTTTCTTTTTTGACCCTGGGATCCCCCTTTAGTCTTACGAAAGAAATGGATCTCTGACCAGCTGCACGACTTCATCTCTAGTGGGACACATCATCGACTCTGGAATTTGTATTTATCACTTTGCTGGGGGTACCTATAAGTTTGGCTGAAATCCAGGTTTAATTCCTTGGCAATCCAGACAGTGTTATGTTTCACGGGGACAAGCCATAGTGCAGTGTAGGTCTACCATATTGGAAGTGAATTTACTTATTCTATTGGAAAAGAAGGAGTCGTAGAAAAGACAGACATACAAATCCATCACTGCTGTGGGTGCAACAATTAAACAGATTCAAGAGTGAGTAGAATGAGATACAAGTATTATGGCTCTCAAAAATTATAAAAATTTGTAGGCATTTTATTTTAATTAGAAGAATGGAGAATGATACTAATGAAAAATAAATAGAAAAGAAAGGAAGTCAGAGACCGGGGATGTTGGTGTGTGCCTATAATCCCAGCGCTTGCGAGGCTGAAAACAGGAGGATCACTACAAGTCTGATCTGTGTAGTGAGACTCTGTAGATCCTTTACTAAATACATAAAAAAGAAGCCAGACATGTGAGCATGTGCATACATGTACACACACCCCCACACCCACACACATAACCCAATGGCCATGTTCCAGGCACTATATATGGGCAACGAATTTGCATGCTTTTTTTCTATTCCACTCAATTAGTGGACTATAATAATGGTCTGGAACCATAGGTCTAGCTTGAAGAATACCACCAGGCAACCCATTCCTAACACTTGCAATGAACTCTGAGCCTGTGCTCTTAGAATCTTGACACCTTTGAACATGCTGTGAAGAAACAACTTTGGTCCAGGCAAATACAGAGCCATGTTTGAATAAAAGATGCTACAGATTTAATATACATTTACTTTCCACCATAATAAGAAAACAGCATACTCAATTTCACATGTGCCATGTATAATAGGTTTCTGTTCTCAACGCAGAATAGCCTTTGATGAATTGTAGGACAATTATCAATCCATGATCCTCTTAGACGTATTTATGAAATCTAAGGTCTGGAAGTCTTGAAATATGTTTTGGTTATATATTTAACATTAATTTTGTTCATCAGAATTTAGTATCTCCTTGTTCAAAAAGATAAGATGTAAGATTGATTGGCAATTATCAATGGAAACAATGGACATCTCCTGGGAAAATTAGCTCCTTTGAGCTATAAACACAAAGCCTGAGAAGTATTAGTAAAGCTACATTGTGATGAAGACATGAGTTTTGCACCTTGGTTATATTTAAATGGGTTCTACTACATATGTAGGTAAATTCATCTCCATTCCTGTGTTTTATTCCCTTTATTTTTTATATCGGGGCCAGAGTACCCACTTTGTAGGAGTTTCGTGATATAAAGTGCATGAGAATCAGCCAAATATTTTGTACATGCATCATCTTTCCCCTTTTTAGTTTTAAAAAATCTCATTTGGTCTACTTCATTTGTAGTAACTGAAATTATTGAATTTAGTAAATGTGTAATTACTTTAATGACTAAATGATCAGAAGCTATGAGATAGTGAAAATCAAACACTTATATTAAAAGGAAATAGAGGGTTGGGCATATAGCTCAGTGGCACAAGAGCTTGCCTGGCAAGTGCAAAGTCCTGAGTTCAATTCCCAAAACACACACACACACACACACACACACACACATAGAATTTTTAAAAACTCAACGTTTAAAGACATATTTTTACACAGTTTTAGTTTTTTCCACAACCAATAAATTATATTTTCTTGATACTTTTGTTGCTGATAAAATATTCCTACTAATTATAATTTTCTAAGTTTAGTACAAAATAGAATTAGGATGAGGCACACATTATGAATTAAGTCCTTTATAATCAGGTGTAATCAAGTACCTGTTAAAGAAAGTTAAATGTAATGACAAATTTAAAATATTTATGTAGAACTTATTCAACATTAAGAAAAAAATAACCTTTGAGTTTTTAAATAGTGAAGTATTACAATAAAAAGTGAGCACTGGGCATGGTGGTACAATGCCAGTATCAGGAGGCTGAGGCAGGCACTGCTTGGAGTTCAAGCCCAGCCTGGGCTACAAAGTGAGTTTAAAGTCATCCTGAACTACATTAGCAAACCCTGCCTCAAAAAGACAAAAGAAAAAAAGTGAAGACATTAACATTCATGTTAAGGATAATTTTATACATCTGACTAAAACTAAAATCTGAATTTTTATGGACAGGATTTTGGTAGGACCATGGCTATTCAATTTAGAAATAACAATGTTAGCCCTTCATAACTTAATGTTCAGTGCTTAATGCTGGTAGAGTTTTGGCTTACAAGGTTTGTGCATAGGGTTATTACCATCATGAAAAAAAAGAAAAACAGAACCCAGGTTCTATGCCTGATCTGGAGATTCACATTAACTCACCTTCAAAAATCCTCCTCACTAAGGTTTTGCAAAATGCAGTGATAAATGCATTCCCTGCATCAATGACGACTTCCCCCAAAACAGTCCTCTCTATGCTGACGTTTTGTTTATACTCAGCAGGTTTGTTAAAATACAGTTTTTCTTTTATAATTATACTGGGCAGTTGAAGCTACAAAACTGCAGTCTGGTGTTTGCACTTTATCAGAGAATAATGGTGAACTTTGAAAGGTGTGCTTTTGCATTCTTTCATTGATTTTTACTGTGTGGGGCATATAAAAATAGTGTTTGTTAGAGTCAAGCGCCATTTTTATTTAATTTTTTGAGGCAAGGCTTCACTATGTAATGCAGGCTGGCCTTGAACTTACTATGCAGACCAGGTTGGCCTCAAACTCCCAGTGATGCTCATACCTCGGCCTCCTGAGTGCTAGGATCATAGGTGTGCACCTTGACTAGTGAGTCAATCCCTTCTTATATCTGTGTTGTATCTGATGGCTTTGAAGCCCGTTTGAAAGCACGCTATTTCATCCATACTGATATTACCACTGAAGGTGGACATGGCAGAATTTACCTTTAATAAGTTTCTAGGGATGACAAAATCAAGACTCAGGAAGGTTAATAGGATACAATGCAGGTCACAGGAAATAGAAGTGGCTAGCACATGCAGATGCCACCTGAGTTGCCTGATTTAGCCTCTCATATTTTTTCATGTCAGTACTGTGTAGAGAACAAATGATTTGCACACACTGTTTGTTTAAATCTACTAAGCTAGTTAACAGATTCATTATTAAGATGTCCTCCACAAAGTCACCAAATAGACATATCTGAAATTTAAATCTGTGTTTACTTGCCTACATTAGAAGCAATTCTCTGCTAGCTATAAGATAAGGTCCAAGATTTTTTTGGCATGGCCTAAAACTTGCTCCAGGTTCTGAGCCTTATCTACCTTTCTAATAAACCCTGTACTTTTTGCTTCTTAGTTTAACTTTCAGCAGCCTAAAACCACCAACAAAGAACATGTTACTCTTTCCAAACTGTCCCTTCATGGTTAATGTCTTCATGCCTTCACTATACCTTGAATAACTCTAACTCATTTATAATGATGCTTTTGAAATTTATATGCTTCAATAAACCTCTCCTAAGTCTTCAAAGAGTGAACTTGGCATGCTTTGGCCAAAACAGTGCTGTCATGTTCTCTTAAAATCCCTAACACCCAGAGTCAGGAAGCACACGATGAGTCCCTACAAAGGACCCTGGAAAAGGAAGTGTATGAAAGCCATAGCATGTATACATGTAAGTATACATGCATGCATGTATGTATGTATGCATGCATTTGATGCAAATATACTGGTTGCTTAGCCCAGTTGTCTAGAATGAAAGTGAATTAACATGAATGAGAAAATGAAGTCCTGCTAAATGAAAACTGGGAGGTTTTGTTTGCTATTTCATTTTTTTTTTTTTTTTTTTTTGTTTTAGAATAGGGTCTACAGGGTCTTCAGGGTATCACTAGGTCACTAGGTAGATTGGACTCATAGTGATCCTCCTGTTTATAGCCTCCCAAGAGCTGGGATTACAGGCATGTGCCACCACACCCAGTCTCAATTCCATCTCATCTTGCCCCTGAAGGGGCGGGGTAGGCACAGGGCAGGCCTGGGGATCGAGCCCCCAGCCCCTGCATCTGCCTAAGCAGGCGCTTTAATCTGCTGAGGTATTTGGTTGGCCCTGTTTGCTATTTAAGAATGCTACTAGTGCTGCAGTAACAAATGAATAGCCCTACAATATGTAACACTGGAATTGTGGCTGAGCCAGGGATAAAGAGAGGTGATTTGGAATCTGGAAAAATGATGCCTCGCAGTAGTGAGACATTCGGTCAAGCACTCGCCTCTCAGTAACACTTGAAACTTGATAGAGCAGGTGCTTGTCCAATAAACTTCCACACTTGAAGAGTAATTACAAATTAAAATAAAAGGCTGAATTCTCCCTGTTGAAATGGGAACAGGAGATGGATTGCTGTAGTCTCCTTTTTTCTTAAGAGCACTTACTTTAGTAAACATAAACATAAGCATGAACACAAATTGAGGGAGTAAACACTTGTTTCCAGGTTCAATGGGTGAGTAAGGGCCTAGCTTGAGGGCCTCTGGTTCTAAAGTATAAAACCATCTCCTGTCATAAACGTATGAGGAATTTGTTTTTCTTCTGGATGAAGCCAATTAACCAACACAAATGCTCACCCCAATTACCTGGATGAGCCATGTATGACAAATGGTGCTGTCAAGTTCTCTTAATCGAGCCCATTACTGTTTTTCTTCAAAACACATATGTAACAGTGTCTGATTGAATATATAAAGGGGAGAAATGTTGTCTCCATCTGCAACCTCTTACCAGAATGTTTACTGTGTGCCTCACAGCCTGCTTGAAAAATATGCAGTAAGAATGGTTTCTTGTTCTGCTACTTTAGTGGAGATTTTTTGGTTGGGAGAAAATTTAACTTTTAATTAGTTTCCCAAAAACATGCAGGGAAAGAAGTTGGCTAATGTGAGCAACACCTGCTGACTGGCAAATACTATAATGAAAGGATCTCAGGGAGAAACTGAGGATTTCCAATAAAAAAGAAAGGAGTTTGAAAAATGTAGAACCATGCAAAATTGGTAAAAGATAACTATGTGAAGACACCTAAGAGTAGGAGGTAAAAGAAATCTTAAAATTATAGAAGCAAGTTAAAATCATCTCATAGAAAAGAACAGATTGTATAATCACCAGAGTTTTGTTAAAGTCTAAGCTGATGAAAATGGCTCACAGAAAACAGCAAGGTGGCAGGATGTTCCCTATATCTTTTAACTAAATAAAAATGACATGGATCAAAGAACTAAGTGATATTCTCCTAAATAAACTTAGTGCAGTCCAGGTAGCTGCTTATAAAACTATAGACTGACAGGAGGAAAATAAATATGTGATAACAACAAATCTAAGAAATCTATTTCAAAAGCTTTCTCCAAAATTGTATTGCTCTTGATACATGTGATTGACCAGAATTTAATATACAGCGACCTCATAATATTTTGACAGCTTTATAGGAAAAACATCTCTAAACCAAAATGTTTATGATGTTTTAAATATTTTAGAAAGATTAACCTCTCATTTATCTATTTGGAAGTGCTTATATCAGCATAGCACAACTAAATTCTAGACACCATGAGTATCACTAATTTAGATGAAATTAGTTTATTATAAAACAGTGACATAGAAATTATTTACATGATGAAAGATTGAAGAGCTTCAGTGGGGACAACTTCACTTGGTGCCATGTCAACAATAACTTATTTCATCATACATAATTTCTAAGAATGTCACTATTTCTTTATAAGAAGTAATCCTTGTTGTCTAGACCTACTTCAGTTCATATTCTAGAATAAGAACTATATTCAACTTTCACTCTTACTGGTTGAGTTTTTCCACTCTGTTCTTATGGTCTGATCCACCAGTTACTACTATTATTTACAGTGCTTTCGTCTGAACTTTTTCTAAAATCAGAATCCTTCCTGACATTAAACTTTTGACTGTCCTCCTTTCAACTAAAAGTCAAACAGCAGAAGAAAGCGTTCTGGCACAGCTTCTACTCCTGCAGCTCAAACTCTGTTCTCATGCCCTGTGTATGACTTTCTAAGTCCTGGCAGCCTGAAGATCTCTAACATGACCTTTTCAGGACAGATGGCTGAGAGACTGCCATGCCTCCAGAGAACATTTTCTCAGTGTTCAATTCAGCCATTGCAAGGAGCGTAATGATAAAGGGAAATCCTGCCAGAGTTCAGAGCCAAGGAGAAGAGAGTTATGGAAGCTCCTCTGAAACAGCAATGAGGGCCCAGTCAAGGAACCCTGCTAATTTTCAGCTCAGATGTGCCAGATACCTAGAAAGTGACATCTCACACATACCAGGACCAGTCCTGTCTGCTCTATTGCTTCCAATTCTTTCTCAATTTCAATATCTGTAGTGCAAACTTTCTGTCCTTCTTAAATTACTGGCCTACCCTGAGGGCTGGGCTGGCATGGCACATGGTGCCAGGGATTGAACTGCGGTCCCCTGCAACCACCTAAACTTGCTTAAGCAGGTGCTTTAGACTGCTGAGCCATTTCACCAACTCCAAATTACTGGTCATTTTAGGGTATGGTCAGAGGTAGAGAAACAATCTCTTAGAATTATTCTTCTGCAACCAAGAAAAGCTGTACCTGGACACAGTGTAGGCATTTCAACAAACCAACTGCAGGCTCTGAGCAGGTATTAGCAGACAATGAAGTGGTCTTTTTGGCTGCCTTCTTTAATCAAAGATTTCAGTGTGTAGGAAAAAAGGAGGAAACAGACCTTTGCTAAGCTGACAACTGTGGCGGAGGCAATAATGCTTCCAAATATTCCATGTATTCCCTACACATACTTACCCTTTGACATTAGGTGGAGCCACAGACGCAGTGTTATGAGCAAAAGTTGATAGTAACTTGTGTTGCCTCTGTGTCCCACTGTGTGAATTATTTTTATTATGCAGCTGAGGGGCAAAAGCAAATTTCCACAAATAGATGGCTTAAACAGCTGACACAGTTTGGAAACTAAACGTTTGCAATTCAAATATCATTTTGGGGTTCTAATGAAATTCCATTTATGATTGATAGGTGATTGCCTCCTTTCTCTGCACTTCCATGCACTTTCTTCTGCACAAGGCTGAAGATGGGAGACAAATCTCTGCCTTTGTCACTTTACAAACCCCCACTCCTGCCAGAGTAGGACCACATTCTCATGACATCAAGTAAATGAATTACTTCCATCAATGCTACATTGGCAATTATTCACCTTGTGTCATAGTTTATATCTAGCTGTCCCCAAGAGCCTCATGTGATTAAAAGAGGGACCTTTTGAAGGTGACTGGATTGTCTATCCTGCTAGTATGAGGCAGAATGTGGTTGCAAGAGAAGGGTCACTGTGTTCATGCTCTTTGATCTCCTCTGACCCTTTGATTCCTGTCTGCCTTGGGTTTGAGCAGCTATTCCTCTACCATGCACCTGTGCCATGCCATCCTGGCTTGGAACTAGAGGACAACAGACAAATGTAAACCAAAGCAAGCCTCTCTTTTCTTAATTAGTGTGTGGTCAGGACTGTGTCCCAGAAAGGAGCAAAGTGACCAAGACACCTTGGAAATCTAAGGCTTCAACATAAGAATTTTGTGAGCACACAATTCAGTCCATAACACCTGCTGGAGAGTCCCCCACCTATTGCCCTGCTGTGTCAGCTGAGAGAGTCTAGTGTTGAGATATCTGAGTCATGAGGTACAGCAGTCTAGATTTCTGAATCCGGTTATCTTGGAGAGATACAGGAAATAAATCATTAATGAGTTTGGTCTTTTTATTTTAAAATTACATAGCATAACTTAACCTATTTTCTTAATACACAACCCTCTTGTGTTTTGTTTTGTTAGAATTCCTACATTATTCTGTAATTATTCATTGATCTGTCTGTCCCAAGTATCCTGTGAGGTCCTTAAGGGCAGAAACTGGGGTTTTCATTTTAATTTTTCTAGAGTCCTTATCAATATCAAAGAAATAAATACAAGCATGCCACAGAATAAAAAGGGCATTGCATGTCACAATTTTAAATTATAATATCTAACTGGGTTTAATTACATGGTATCAGTCACATGAAAAATGTTTGAAAATTTGCACTAGGAATGTAATATGATGTTAAAAAAATCTGTCTAAATAATTTTTCTCTTCAATTTCACAGAAATAGTTGTAAGACAAAGGCTTTTTAAGAATTTAGTATCTCTCCTTTTTTTGTATGTCTAATTTGGTAAATCTCTTGCTACGATAATAGTAGGACTAATTTTTTCCCCTAGGATAAAGCATTAATTAAATGCCTTAGGAAACACTTCTTATCAAGAAATGGGGGCTCTGATCTTAGTTTTTGCTCCATTAACTTTAAAGTTCAATACATTTTTATTGAACCCACACATACTTTAACTTGAATTGCTTTTCACTAATTGGTCTGTAGGGATCACAGTGACAGTTTTGTTCTTCCTTTTAGGCTTTTTTATTCTCCTTCAGAAAGTTCCTAAACTTTATTAATAGTCACTAAATTAAGGATTGATTTCTAGAATCAAGGAGGTATAATCAATGAAGAGAGATGTATTCTGATTTGATCTCTTCTCACACTGGTGGAAGCTAACCACCACCCCCACAGGACTTGCACCATACTACTGCCATCTGGCTTTATTAGAACAAAGGAAACAGTAAGTTATTCATTCATTCATTCATTCATTCATTCATTCATTCATTCATTCACTCATTCAGCAGAAATTTAGTTACCTTTTAGTGTTTCTTACGTCAGAGTATGTTTTCTTAATGTTTTTCATGCCACAATTAAGCAGCAGCTTCTAGCAATCACTGCCAAGTGACAGGAGCGGTGTAGCCGCCCATGTACCCATGCATATATTCTGCACTCTTCAGTTGAAGTTATGTGCAATACTGGTGCATCCTGACTTGAGTTTAGTTACATTTCAGTTTAACTGATTGCAACCTTTCCATTTCTCAGTCAAGAAACCTCCCAAAACCATTTGGTAAAGACTATGTACACTTTCACTAGCAGAAAATGCCCTAACCTGCATAAAGACAGAAAAGCTATCAGTAGTTCAGAGGACAGTCTTAGAGTCATGATAGTACCATCTTGTATGAGGAATTGGGTCTCAGTAACTATTGATGGAAAATTAAATATTGGTGAAATAAAGGCCGATAAAGGGCAAAAACAAGTCAGAGTTAGTCATAATGACCAGGCTCTGAAAAATTTTAGAGATTCCTGAGGTGTTTTATATTTTTTATAGTTAGAGCATTCTTATCTCTGAATTCAAAATCTGCAGTGCTCTGATATCCCCTACTCTTTCATTGTTACATCAGTGCTTAAAACTTTTAGCTGTCAGAAGCATTTAGAATTTTTGATTTGGGGATTAGAGATGCTCAACTGGTAAGTCTATACAAATTTTTTAAAGTCCAAAACTCAGAAATATTAAACATTTTTGGTGTCACATTTTTGAAATAAGAGATCCTCAGCATGCATAATATAATGTAAGTTTTATATTCATTTATTATATTCTATATTATACATGTGTCATGTCTTTACATATTTAAGTAGCTCCTGCTTTATCTTTCAACTATTGTGCTTGGGCATATATTAGAAAAAGAAGGTTTTCTCTTAGAGTCCTGATGAAAAAGACTTAGGGATAAATTAAGTCTATCTATGGCATCACAGAATCTTTAACTATACCAAAATAGCATTTGCATCCATTAACCATTTTCTCATAGGATCCATACTGTAATTACTTTACAATTCCAGTTGTTAAAGGTTGGTAGCCAGATTTTTCCCCTGAGCTTTGAAACAGTGGTAATATTATACCAGTTAGTAAGACACATATTTTAAACACTAATTTTGTTATACTAAGCATTGTATTGAGGGGAAGGATATGCTTTTAACAATAATTTTATTTTAAAAAAGGATTTAGGGTTTACTTAGATTTTCCTCCTGCAAGCATTTGACTCATCTTGATTTTCGCTTACAATATTTATGAGGTTCTAAGAAGTGAAAATGCTCCATCAGCGGTTTAAGCAATAGTTTTGTCTTTCATAAGATAAAAGTGCACATAATCACAAGTCCTGTGACTTACGCTGCAGGCCTGGTAAATTGGTGATGTTTTCAGAAAATAAGCTTGCAAGGAACATTGGTTGTTACAATCATTGCAGTAAGTGAGTCAATTGTTCTGCGTTGATGGGAGCCACTCCCTGCTGGGCACTGATTCCTCCCAGAGCCTCCTGGTCCTTGTTTCCATTTTGCCTTTACCTGAGCCTGGGCCCCCTGGAGCTTACACTGTGTGGGGGTTATTGCGGGGCAATTGAGCCATGTGCCTCCAGAACTCATGGTCTACAGCCTTTCTTACAGTTCATATTTTATAGCTGAGTGGTACAGTGGAAATTTATCAATGCATTTGAAGAAGTTTGTCAGTGAGAAAAGACTCTTTGAAACACCCAACTGTATGATATTCTAGTAAATATAGTAATATTACAAATGGTTAAGAATTCATACCAAATAATAGGTCTTAAACCAAAAGCTAATAAAATAAAATACAGAAAATAGGTCTTTGACTCAGGTTTGTAGGGGTGACTGGCTATGCCTCATCCTCATGTCTACACTCTAAATGGTCCTCAATCTCACCACAGGTCAGACCCAGAGAGCACGATGATGTTCCCTTTTTATTTCTCTAGATGACACATGGGCAAAACCTTCTGCATGTTGCTTCCTTTACTGAGGATGAGGAAATCTTAATTTTTGACAGATGCACAAAATTACGACCAATATCCCAATCCTTAATGGGAACAGGACACTCAGAATATGGAAAAGAAATAAGTATAAATAAACAGTGTAGCAAAGAACAAAAATCTCTAATGTCGATAGTAAACAAAGGAGAGGAATAGAAAGTTTTCAAGCTGCCCTTTCAAAATAGAAAATCTTTAAAACATTTTAACATTTGAATTTACAGAGAGAAGAAGGGCATCTCTGTTTTCCTGAAAGAAATTTGTGTAATGTACAGAACCTGCTCAAGGTTCACAGGTTTTGACTTAGTAATTCAATAATTATTTAGAAAAGGTCTACTAAGAATGTAACTGGAGATTTACAAATCTTTCACACATGGTCAATATGGTCTCATTTATGGTAATTCATTTTGGAAACATCTAAATGTTAAACTAATGATGGGGCCGGCCAGATAGTTCAGTGGCCTAAAGTGCCCGCTTTGGCAGAGTGCAGCGGCTGGGGTTAGATCCCCGGAATGCCATACCCGCCCCACCCCCGGGGCACTCCGAGACTGGGTGTTGTGGCACATGCCTATTATCCCAGCACTTGGGAGGCTGAAAACAGGACAATCACTGTGAGTCCAATGTATGTAGTGAGACCCTGTGTACCCTATACACTCTGTCCTAAATTCACTTGAAAAATAAAAAAAAAATATTAAAACAACAATGGCTTAACTATATGTTTAGACCTAATATGATAGTTAGGTTCTCAACTTTAAAGGATTTCACATCTGGTATCAAGAAAAAGATAAAGGACTGGTGAGATAGTTCAATGCACTAAGTGGCTGCTTAGGCAAGCACAGGGACCACGGTTTGATCCCCTGCACCACATGCCACATTGGCCTTGCCCACTGGCATGCTGAGCCGGCCACCCAGTCTGGGCATGGAGGTGCATGTCTGTAATCCCAGCGCTGGGGAGGCTGAAAGCAGGAAGATTAATACAAGTCTGAGCTGCACAGTGAGACCCTGTACCAAATACATGTAAAGAAAAGGTATAGTGAAAAATATTTTTACATCTATTTATTTTAAAGCACAACAAAGAGAAGTACATTAAAATATGAAAAGAAGCTTTCTAAATAAGTAGATATTATGAGTGATTTTAAAGCTCTTTCTTCTCACATCTTCACAAGTGTGCATTGACTTAAAATTAGACAACGTAAAATCTCAATAGTAAGAAAAAGTGATTTATTAAAAAAAAACTCAGAGGGTCTAAAACTTGTTCAGGTTATGAAAACAGATCTCTGATCTTGCCGTGTGTACCTAGGAATAAAGACCTGCTAGCAACTCATAGCCTTAAGGTACTGCAATCTAGAGGAGGCTTGGGGTTTTCTCTGTGTGTTCGGCATCATTCTTTCCAGTGGAATTATTTTTGATAAAATCTCATTTCTAAACATTCAAACAGTATGACGGTATGTAAAATAAGAACAATAATTGTTTTCCTCACAGTCTTTCATATGAGAAACACTGAGGTATAATTGACAAAGTTTATCACATTAGAGACTTTGGTGGTATAAAACTTTAGTGGGTAATGTTCACCGATATTCAGTGAACAGTGGCATGATTTTAACAATTGTCAAGAATATAGAACTTTACTATTATTTTAAAAAATTGCAATACTGGAGATGGAATCCAGAGCCTCCTGCATGGTAATCAAGTGCTCTACCATTTAGTAACGCCTGCAGCTCTTAAAATTAATTTTAAAGCTAAACATTGCCTTGTATATATTTATAATATACAACAGGTTCTAAGATATATGCATAGTGTAAAATAGCTAGATATATCTAATTAACAAATGCATTGCCTCATATACTCATACACTTTTTTTGTAGTGAAAATTCTTAAACTTTCCAGACATAGGATATTTTCATCCTCCACAGAGTTTCTGTGTGCCCCTTTGCACCTCATTTTCCACAAACATCTAATCCAAGAAACTATTGATTTTTTAAAAAATATTTTTCTTTTTGTGCAGGGTCTCACTACGCAACTCTGACTCATAGTGATCCTCCTGATTTCTGCCTCCCTAGTTCTGGGATTGCAGGAATGTGCCACCACACCCAGAATGCACTGCCAGCACAGTGTGCCCTGGGGACAGAGCTGGCCAGGCATGCGGTACCAGGGAATCAACCGTGACCCCTGAGTTTACCTAAGCAAGTGCTTAGTCCTCTGAGCTATATCATCGGCCCTGAATTTTTTTTTCATTATAAATTAATTTTGTCTCTGTGGAACTTTCTAAACATGTAATTATACATGCTGGTGAGAATATTTTTACAATTTGTTCTCATTGTGTGCCTGCAGCAGGTAGTGTTCCACTGTTTAACTATACTATAATTTGCCTAGCCATTCACAAGTTGATAGTCATTTGGGTTGATTCTACTTTTTCACCATAATGAATAAAGCTTATCATATCAGGTACAAATGTCTTATATTTTTGGGCATTGTGTGAGTAAATGTCTACAAGTAAACTTATTCTGTGATTCAGTAGACATAAAAAATGGTCACGAGCTGGCCACGGTGGTGCAGGCTTCCAATTCTACTACTCTGGAGTCTGAGGCAGAAGAATCAGTCACGAGTTCAAGGGCCAGCTGGGCTTACAGTGAATTCAAGGCCAGTGTGGACTACATAGTGAGACCCTGCCTCAAAATAACACAAGAAGAAAAACAAATCTCTGTCAAGTACTTCCAAAAGTTGTGCGGTAGTTTTCATACAAATTGGCAAAGACAGCAAGTCATTCTGTTTCCACTTCACACTGTGGAGTGTCGTTGTTGTCTTTTCCATAAAGATGAGAATGCAAGAAGGCCTTACAGTTATATACTCTAATTCTTGTGGATTAATGATGATAGAATATTCTCTAGTGTATATTCATCAGTGTATCAGTATGCTTGTGTATTCAGTACTTTTTAATTAATGAATTATTTGTCTTCGTAGTTTGGATTTTAAGAGTGATTTATGGATTATGAGCATGTTATCAGATATAGGTATTGTTGTTTCCCCACCATGGTTTGACTTTCCATTCTCTCAACAATGTCTTCTAAACAGCAGGTATTTGTAACTCTAATGAAGCTCAACTTATCAATATACTGTCTATAGATTATGTTTTAGTTATAATATTTAAGAAATCTTTGTCTTTCAGATATGGATTTTTGACATTTTCTTCTACAAATTTGTAACTGTAGCTTACATATTTCGTTCTATGACCAATTTTAGTTTATTACTGGATATGATGAGTGGGTGTAGTCAGTTTTGGCTGCCATAAAAGTATAATAGATTGAGCGACTTAAGGAGAACTTCCCTGTCTCCCAGTTCCTGGTGGACGTCTTCATGGCTTGTAGGTGGCCATCTCCTTCCTAGGTGTTCACATGGTGGGAAATGGGAGAGAGCCAGTTCTCTGGTGTCCCTGGTTAAAAGGCCACTGATTTCATCCTAAGGTCACTGTGTTCGTGCCCTCACCTAGCTCTAATTATCTCCTACGTGCTTGGTCTCCAACTGTTACAATGTTGGGGTGGAAAACTTCAATATAATTTTGCAATGATACAGTTCAGCCCACATAGTAAAGATTCTTTCCAGTTCTTCCAACACCATTTGTTTCCATTCCACATGCAATTACTTAATCATATCTTTACAAACAAATGCACATTTTCAACTTAAAGCAATTGATTAGATACATACATGCGATCAAAGATGTGGTGAATATTTAAATAAAAAACTATTATAGCAAATAATAGCATTGTTTTTACTGTGTCAAAAATACTCCTGAACACATTTATCCCATTGTTCTTGAAAGTTTCTGAAGCAGTTCTGGAAATTCTCTTTCTTGGGCATCTTTAGTTGCATTGCTGTGGCTGCTTCTGGTCCTGATTCTCTTTCAAACACCTACCTTTCATGGTCATTTTGACTTTGGGAAGAGCTAGAAGTTGCTCAATGCCAGGCCTGATGGATAAGGCCAATGAAGACACACCATCATGTTTCCCAAGGTCAATGAGGACACCCTGTCATGTTTCCCAAGGTCAAGGAGGACACACTGTCATGTTTCCCAAGGTCAAGGAGGACACACTGTCATGTTTCCCAAGCTCAAGGAGGACACAGTCATGTTTCACAAGCTTGTTTTTTTATTGGATAGCATAGGGCAGCACCATTTACTGCAGTTTTGATCACACTTTGTAAAGATATTCACAAAAACAAAATTGTTTTCAAATAACTTCCAGAAACTGCTTCAGAATGTAGCAAGAACAGTCAAATAAGTGCAGTAAAAGTGAGGGGGGGGTGTCCTGAGAGAGATTTATGGCAATCTGTCTTTTACTGTAACACATTTTAAAAAGTCAAACATGGACTCTGTATTCTGATCACACTTCATATATATATATATATATATATATATATATATATATATATGAATTGTTCATTCTTTTCCATTGATCTTTATGTTAATAGTATAGTATGTTATTTATTTAGGTTTGCCATACATCTTAAAATCAGGCAGCTAAAATCCTTTAATTATGATCTTTATAAAACTTTTTTAGCTATTCTAGGCCTCTTGTAATTCCAAATACATTTTGGAATCAACCTATGATATCCCTTAGAAGAACCAGGAAAGATTTTTTTATTTGGATTACATGAAATTTCTATGTTAATCAGGAGAACATTACCTTAACATATAGACTCCTTTCAATTTTTTTATGTATTTAATACAGGGTCTCACTACATAGATCAGACTTATAGTGAATCCTTCTGTTTTCAGCCTCCTAAGTGCTGGGATTACAGACATGTACCACCACGCCTCATCTCAATTGTTGTCTCAGTGCACCCCGGGGGCAGGACCAGCAGGTACAACTGGGATCGAACCCCGGTCCCTGCATCTGCCTAAGCACATGCTTTAATCCTCTGAACTATTTGACTCTTTCAGTTCTTGGACTGAAAGAACATGTACATACTATTCATTGATTTCTAAATTGCGCTAAGCTATGTTTTACAGTTTTTAACATATAACTTCACACGTATTGTGTTAAACTTACTTATACTTCCTTCATTTTGATGCCACTATGAGAAATGTTTAATATTTTTACTTTTAATTAAAAGTAAAATTTTATTTCATATAAAACAAAATTGATTTTTGCATATGCTTCTATGTGTTGCAATTATGCTCTTCTTAAATTTATCAAAGGAATTTGTTTAGTGTTTGCATAGAATTTTGATTTTCATTGCTCTATGATATGATTTTCACAAGGACAGTATCACAGACCCATAAACTCATTCCAAAGACTTACACCTTGTAAACAGAGTCCTTATATCCTACTGACTTTTAACAAAATAGACATCTATAGTGCTAATCCATAGTTTTCCTTCCAGCGCCAGCTGGAAAACAATACACTTGCTCCCTATTTCCCTTCTTTTTGCTCCCTCAAATCTTACTGCACCAGTCTCACCACAAATTCTTGACTCGTGGCAAGTAGCACTGATTTCTATTTCTAAAGCAGATTTCATAATTATCTTGTAAGCTTCTAAAGGCAAGGCTCCCAAGTTCTGTGCTTGGCTTACTTTGGCCCACATTTCTTATAATTTTAGCTACAGATTGACTTTAGCAGAACTGTGCACAGTGAGAGCTGGAAGACTGAGATAGAAGCTTCACTCAGAAGCTAGGAGCAGGCACACTGCATAAGCAAGTAGTCAGATCTGAATGTCCATGATGTGACACGGGGGCATCGCAGCTTTACTCACAGTAATTCATTCTACCTCTTTAAGCATAGCTAGAAAATAGAAATTATCATTCTCCTAATACAAAGGAGAAAATGCAACCACAGGGGGGTCCTGAATCTAAGTTAAATTGTTAACTGGCAGACCAGTGATCTAAATTTAACTTTCTCTAATTCCCTGAGTGCATAAGAATGTGACCATCAAGATGATTTTTAGATATTAAAATGCTAACTTAATAAAGCTATTCTGGGGCTGGGGATTTAGCTCAGTGGCATGGTGCCTGCCTGGCAAGTGGAAGGTCCTGACTTGGATTCTTGGACCAAAAATAGTAAATAAATTAAAATGCTATTCTAACAAACAAGAATGAACAAAAAAATTCAAACCAATATGAATTTTTGAAGATTATGACTTTTATTTATTTTACTATTCTTGTGTCTTCTCATATGCTTTAAAGATATTACAAATCATCACAGTCACAGAAGGCCAATGCATGGTGTGGGACAAGGCAAGATGGGCACCACATAGACTGGAACTTGGGTGGAGAAGAGCAATTTAAATCTTGTGATGAGCAAGTTCACTCCCCTTAAAGACTTTGAAGGGATAAGAAACTATCAAAAACATAAAAATAAAACACAGAAAGAAAATAGAAAATGAAATTATCTAAGCCTAATGCAAAGAGGTATATATGGGTTGAAAATTCTGAATCACCAAGAGAAAAGATGAACTGCTTGTTATTTAAAACTGTGAGTAAGAAGCTTCTTCTAATGGCAAAGCAGACAAGAGTTAAATTGATCTACATAGGAAAAGGAAGCTAGGCATATGCAGGAGAAAGACAGGGGGAGGAGAACCTGGAAGCAGTGCTACAGAGTGCAGGGGAAAAAGTAAATAAGCATCAGCTGGTGTAGGGACCCAAGCCTGTAATCCCGTCACTCCTAAATCTGAGGCAGGAGGATCACCCTGAGTTCAAGGCCAGCTTGGGCTATATAATGAGTTTATAATGAGTTCAAGTCCAGGCTAAACTATATAGTGAGACCCTTTGTCAAAAGACCAAAGGGAATAAGCCAATGGGCAAAATCATATCTATCTGTCTATCTATCTATCTATCTATCTATCTATCTATCTATCTATCTATCTATCTATTTTTAAGGCCAATAAAAATACAATATATCATAGATTTTAAGTGGATGACTATAAAAATATAATCTTTTTCATAAGAATAAAATTTTTAAATAGTGTACATATCTAAAAATATTAATTTTGCTATTAGAATTTTTATTTCTCAACAGCTATCTGTAAAATGTTATGATTAATTTCAGTATTTAAGTGGGCAAAAATAGATAATTGGTTTGAAATACCTTCTAGTTACTAAGTAAACAAAAGACATAAAACTCTTTAGAAGAATCAGGAGGGTGGAGAATTTAATACATTTTTTTTTTTAGAATTTAATACATTTAATATTTCCTTGGTGTAAAAGTACACAGACTGCTAAAATTACTTTACCTCAAATTTTTCTTCCTTAAAATTTTAAAAGATACATGATGTATCCTAAATGGACAATATTAGACTGTAACGTTGGAAAAATATTTAAAAGTTTTTTTCTTTAAAGAAATTTAGGACTCAAATTTGCTATATCAGATGCAGTGAAACTTCACTAACAACCACTTTCTAGGAGTATGGATTCATTTTTACAATGTAACAATCACATCCACTATGTGGGAAAACATGCATTAAAGGTACTTTTCTTGTATGGAATCCAAAATTCTGTCTTATCTTGGGTGCCATACTATCACAGAGGAGTGATAACAAAAAGAAACATTGATTTTGTCAGTTGTAGCACATATTTAAATCTGCACCTATGAATAATGGTTGCGAATCAAGCATTCATTTGAAACATTTATAGATTCTAACCATATAGTGTGATGGTGAAACTAACATATTTGCCTTGACATTCTAGGTTTAAAATCTCAGTTACACATTTCATAAGTTATGGATGTGCCAATACTACTTCATTCTAAATTGGTATTATACTTAATTACTGATGTCATTAACATGAACATCTGGATGAATGACTGGCATAACTTACTACAAACTTAAAAAATAAAACTTAATTTTATAAAACACTTTTTTAATATTGCTTACATATATGTAACCACAAAAATAATGCAAGCAAAGACATATTTAATTTCAGTGGAATCTTCTTGTATGAGCTTATAGCAAAAACCACTATTATAAATACTACTTTAAGATACACTATATTACTAAAATATTTGATGTTATTTTACCAGACTAAAATTTATTTTGAATGAGGTGACTAATCTGTCCCATAACTAGTACATTTTTCTTTCATATTATCAATAAGATTCTGAAGAAAATTGTAGGTACTAACTTGTCACCTTTATAAAGATAAAGGGCATCACTAGCACTTAGAACAAGATTTTCCTGTCTGGAGTGTGTTCCACACCTCAGGAGGACTGTCCATGCATTGGACCTTACCTTCCGGACTCAAAGGTGAACCATGTAGAGTCTCGGCCGTATCTCCTCAGGGAGCTGAGAGGCCACATCACCAGCTTGACCTTGGCGTTGTGGATATCCCAGAGATAGATATTCTCATGAGTGATCTGCATTGTGCATTCACCATAAATATCCAGATTTGGTGTAGGCATGAGATAAACATTGAATCGTTCTGCAAAGAAAAAAAAAAAAAAACAAAGCAGGGAGAAAAGTAAGTGAAAAGAAGCATGACTTTTTAGCAGTAGAGGATAAATCTCTACACCTACAGATTTCAGAAAGTGTTGTTACATTCCTTGGTGACCCTGATATACACTGCAACACACTACCTCTTTCTGCTTTGTGTGTGAAAAAAGAAGTTCATTATTCTGTTAAAAAGTTTTTATTATTGGGCTGGAGAGATAGCTGGGTGGTCTAAATGCCTGCCTGGCAAGCACAAGGACCTGAGTTGAATCCCTGGCACCACAGGCCCTGCCAGCCCCACACCCAGGGTGCGCTGAGCTGCCAGAGATACAGGCCTGTAATGCCAGCACTGGGAAGGCTGAGACAGGAGGATCACTACAAGTCCCAGCTGCATAGTGAGGCTCTGTACCAATAAACATATAAATAATCACATAAATGAATGATTAAAAACATTTATTATTACAGGTTTGCAGTACATAATACTACATTTATCATGGAAAGTTGGTGCATGCACATAACACTTGTGAATTGTTTTTTGCTTCCTCTTCTCCTTTCTCTTCACTCTAGTTAATCATTAGCTCACACACTCATTCTATGACTTCTCACTGCCTGCATTCTCTAAGATGAGGGTTAAGTCCTTATATTATACAATGGAAAACTAAAAGTAAAAGCCAACTGGAGTCTTTTCCCAATGGTGCTCACTCTTTGCTCCTTCGGAGAATGTAGCTGGGTATTTATTCTTTTAAGCAAAAAGTGACTCAGTTTCACCTTTGTGACATGAGGTGTCTAAGGCACACTCATGCTGACTTCCTAGATACTTATGCACTGCCAAAATAATTTAGAATGTATTTCAAAACAAATTGCAGTCATGGGCAAACTCAGTGCTTACTCAATTTAGGTGATCATTACTGCCTTCTGTAGAATTTATGACATTGCACAGATAAGCAAAATAAATGTACATCATTTATTCCTGGATATTATATAGTTCAAAATTCTAAACTTTGCTAACTTTCTGTTTGCCTCAAAGGCTACTGCAAAGATTCTTTAGCCCTTGGCTCCTACTTAAATGCATTAATGGACTTTATTTATTTGTATTTTGTTTTTTTTTAAATTTTTTTTAACTTTCATTGCGTGTGTGTGTGTGTGTGTGTGTGTGTGTGTGTGTGGCCAGCTCAGCCCACCAGGTGGCGCGGCTGGCTGGCATGTGGGGCTGGGGGATCGAACCGTGGTCCCTGTGCTTTGCTTAGCTTAGCTTGTTCCAAGAAGGTGCTTTAGACCACTGAGCCATCTCTCCAGCCCCTTTATTTGTATTTTGGACAGGATGTACAAGGTGTACATGGTGTCACTGCATAGATTGGACTAGTAGTGATCCACCTGTTTACAGCCTCCCAAGTGCTGGGATTACAGGCATGCACAACCACACCGAGTCTCAGTATGACCTGGGGGCAGGGTTGGCATGGCATGACTGGGGATTGAATTCCAGGCCTCTGCCTCTACCTAAGCAGGTGCTTTAATCCACTGAGCTATTTGGCCAGCCCTTCTTCTTTATGGAATTTATTTTGAAAATAAAAGAAAGAAGGCTTGTTTGTAATTTCCCAGAAGTAAAGAACTTGGTGTGCCCTATAAAGTATCCTAAAAATATGGTAAATCCCAGTAATATATCCCGGTTTATAGCAAGGGATCAATAAATATTGGTTAACTGAATCAATAAAATAAATGTATGCCATGATAAATATAAGATGAAGAAATTGAGGAATGATGAAAAATGACATCATGATAACAAAAAGTTTTAAGAGTTACTGCCAGATAGATCCCTATGAATTACGGTTTCATTGTGAAGAGTGCTTTAGAGGCAGTGGTGTTCAATTAATTATTTTGGGAAGCACAATAATATGGCTGCATTTGGAAAAGGATTGATATGTTAAAGAATGTACCGTTATTCATCATAATGACATAATCTTAAACGCTGAATGTTTCCTGGTGCTGAGCCGGAAATTCAATTCTCTTTTCTCTTTTCTTTTCTTTTCTTTTCTTTTCTTTTCTTTTCTTTTCTTTTCTTCTTTCTTTCTTTCTTTCTTTCTTTCTTTCTTTCTTTCTTTCAATAAATTTAGGACAGAGTTTAGAGTGTACAGGGTCTCACTATGTAGATTGGACTTGTAGTGATTCTCCTGTTTTCAGCCTCCCAAGAATGCGCCACCACACCTAGGCTCAATCGCTGTCTCAGCACTCGCGGGGGGGGGGGTAATGTTGGGGGGGCTGGCACGCATGCTGGGGACTGAACCCTGACCGCTGTGCTCTGCCAAAGCAGGCACTTTAATCTGCCGAACTATCTGGCTGGTCTTTGGAATTTCATGTACTGCATATAAATATAGAAAGAATCTTTAGTCTCAAAGTATTTTATCCAATAAAAATTCTCTAATGCAACACAACAAATTAGATTTCTGGGAGGGCCAGAAAAATAGCTCAGTGGATTAAAGTGACTGGCAGCAGGCTCAGGGTTCAGGAGTTCAATCTCCTGGCCTGTTGTGTGGGCCCCACCCCTGGGGGCATGCTGAGATGGCAATTAAGTCTGGATGTGGTGGTACGTGCTTATAATCCCAGCTCTTGGGAGACTGTAAACAGGGGGATCGCTGAGTCAGATGTAATAGTAAGACCCTGAACACCCTGTAGACCCTTCCTTAAAATTAAAAAAAAAATTAGATTTCAAATGAATTAATTTAAGTATGGTATTGTAAAATACAGTAGCCATGTGACTAATATTTATAGTCATCTGTCTATTTTGAATAAAAGGTAACTAATTTTTACTTATGTTATTGACCTATGAAACTGTTGTGTATAAGCAGTTCATGTTCATTTGCTAAGCACATTACAAATGGAGATATGTTTTATAGCTAAAAACAAAAAAGAACATTGTGCCATGCAATGCAGAGGCCTAAATATAAATGCACGCCATAGATCTTAAAATTTTTGCATGCAATACGCCTCACTGGCCCTGCACTGGGTGCACTAAGCTGGCTAAGGAGACCAGGTGTGGTGAGCATACCTCTAACCCCAATACTGGGGAGGCTGAAAACAGAAGGATCACAGCGAGTCTGAGTTGCGTTTCTTATATACTAAATACATAAAGTAATAATATAATAATCCTTGCATGCAACCAAATATTAATACTTAGCATTAAATTATTCACATCCCTATTATAATGCCCAATCAAATGTGGTTGTGACTAACAAATAAAAATATGTCATATAAGTGTATAAATCAAACTTCATCTGAATGACTAGTTGACTCAGGAATACCCCTAGTGCTAGAATACCAATTTTCTCTTTGATCAAGACCTGTTTTTATTTTGTTTTTTTTAACATTAATTTTATTGGGAGAAAAAAATAGCATTGAGACAGTTTCAAAACAGGTTAGTAGGACAGTTACAATAATTAATACATTGTATATTGTTGTCTTTGTAGCAGTCATTCATAGTACAAGATGCAGACATACTGTCTTGTCTAATCACTATTAGTTCAAAACTTTCTTCTCATTGAACTAAGAGAAAGTAGCTGTACATCAAAGCTAACTATTTTATATATACAGATACATATGTTTTTTCACTACAAAATGGTCCTTCATTTATATCTCCTTTTTTGTTTACTTTTGTTAGAGATGAGTATTTCATTGCCATTCAAATATTGTAGGTGTGTGAATTCAGCAAAATAATCCAATATAGTACAGTATTCCATCATAGTAGTGGGTTATTCCCATGACTGGCAATGTCAGAAGTTGCTGACTTGAGCCTTTACAGCTCAGCATATTAATATGGTTTTACTTTTTATATGTCATTTTTATACTTTTCTGCTGGATGGTTAAGACCAAGATAAAGCAAGACCTGTATAACAAAAAATGTAACCTTTGTATCTGACAAGGTCAGTCAAATCCCCTCAGGATTTATCCTGAAACCCTGTACAGCAGTTTGTGCATTTTTTTTCAGTGTCAGCCATGTGGATGAGTTCCGGCCATTGCTTGACCAATTTGCTCTCTGTGAAAGCCTGAGAGAATGTTTTCTCTCCATGTGACTCTCCTTAGGCACACTCTACATCACTGCTCACTTTCCTCTGTGGCCCCATAATCTCCTTGATCAGAAAATTTGGGACACAACTGAGCTATTTGATATTACAGTACAGAGTCTTTTATGTCCTGAGTCCTCACTGATCTTGAAGTGCTAGGGCCACAACATTGGCCGTCCTTGTAGCCCTTTTTTTCTCTAATTTTTTTGGTCTGCAGACTTAAGTTGTTAACCCTCCAGAAGAGAAGCTTAATATTATTACCCTAAAGCATAGTCTGTTAAGCTTAACATCAGTATCTGTCTGAATATCAAATGCCTTACACATAACACAGAACAGGTATTTTCCATCAATCATTAATATGCTAAACTTTAAATCCCTACAGAATGTGAAAAAATAAAAAATTAATAGTAAAAAATAGAAATAGACAATTACAAAATTTTACGCAGAAATTTAGAAATCTATCCATACACAACATTGTAGCAGGGCAGTCCTATAACATTTTTTTCTTGTCTCTTGTTTTCATTTATTACCTTTTCTCTTTTTCTTTTAAACAAATGTTTAGCAGTAATTGATATGACATTAGAAAAAATTTGTAATGCTTCACGAATTTTCATGTCATCCTTGCACAGGGACCATGCTAATCTTCTCTGTATTGTTCCAATTTCAGTATATGTGCTGCCAAAGTGAGCACCAAGACTTGTTTTTGTCAGCTTCTACATTTGGAATTAATCATATTTCAATGGAGAAAAATACTTGTTAAGGCTTTTGTACAAATCTCTCTGAAGACTCATGCACTCACAGGTTGGACTTTTGGGAGGCGATGAGATCACGGGATGTCATACTGGATTCCTCCACTTGTGGGTTTATCCCTGGGTGTGGCATGGGAGGTGAAGAGTGCCAAGAAGAGGGGTCACTGTGGGCATGGCCTGGGAGTAACGACTGCCTGTTGCTTCCTGGATAACCTGCCAAGGACAGTTTCCCCTCTGCAATGCCCTTTTGGCATGCCACCTTGCCTTGAAGCAGAGTCAGCTGCCTATGGACTGAAACCTCCACCATCTGAGCTAAAATAAAGTTTTCCTCTTGCAACTTATGAGTGTGGAGTGTTTTGTCCCAGTAAGAAAGAGTAGCTAAAATGAAACTACTAGGAAAGTGAAAATAAAACCTTTCCTCTACAATTTCCCATTCCATCAATTCAAGCCTGAAGATAACCAAAGAATGCCAAGAAATAATGATTCTTCCAAGATTATATATTATATTATATTATATTATATTATATTATATTATATTATATTATATTATATTTATATTCAATACCACTGTTACTTACTGCTATATTTATCATAATTATGCCAAGATTCTGACATTGGAGAAAAATGGAACATGTAAAAAATATTTTAACAATCTTGACACTAAATGTTTTTCAAGCAGATGGTACATAAACATTAGAAAAAACCTATCAGAACTATTATCCTTTTATTAAAATGTCTATGTGCTTTTATTTGTTACACTCTTGTTGTTGAGACAATGTAAAGGAGGACAGGTTTATTCTGGCTTAAGGTTTTCATAGTTCAGTATACAGTTGTTTGGCTCAAAAGTAAAAATGAGCATGGCAGAAGGGCATGGCATAGGAAAGGTGCCCTTCCCAGGGCATCCAGGAAAGAGACAGGAGAACTGAAGGGGGGCCTGTGCCTCCCCCAGGAACTCTCTACGGACACAACCCTTCCAATCAGGGCCCTCTCCTAATAGAACATTCAGTCATGAACTTACCAATGGACTAATCTATTAGTGAGAATACTGATCCCATATTGATTAATCACTTTCCAAAAACCCTACCTTTAGCACATGAGACTTTAGGGGAACATTCTAGATAGAAACCATACTTGAATGGTTATGAACATACACTTGAATGTTAGCAAATAAAACTAAAAATTGAACAAGGAAAAGAATAGAAATAGTATAATGCACAGTGGAAAAAGCTGTACAGTAATGAGTAAGATTCACATGATAGAGGGCACTTGATAAAAACTCATGTAGTCACATTTACAGACTATATGTTACCCAATCAACTAAAAAGTGGTTGGGTAACTTGCCTTGAAGCAGTCTTTGTAAGACCAGCTGAGGTGACATAGTGCCATTGATTTTGGCCCATGGTCAACCTGCCTTCTGCTTTGTCTTTTTATAGCAATTTGTAACATAGCACTTTAAGGTAATCCCTTTTTTATGGTTAAGAATGTTACAGTTTTCTTTCTGACATGAAAGGAGTTATGATAAGTAAACTGGGAGTATTTGGTGTTTTGTCCCAGCAGTGGAAAAGTGACTGGGATGCTTCCATGGAATCCTTTCTAAGCCGCCAGCCTACTGCAAAGACCGACTTAGTGCCTGTACCTATTATCCACATCTCTGGAGCCACAGGACACAAGAGTCTTATTCTATACACATCATTTAACAAAATTTAACAATTGTTACATACCAATTGCAAACATAAAATCTTAGTAGAATACAAACAACAGTAACAACAACAATGAAAACTTGTAAAATGTTGCCCAGGCAAAAGGTCAGAGACATTGGTTTAGTATGAAGTATTGATGAATAAGTCTACAAAGATCTGATATTTGAAATACTGACCCAGGGCCAGTGAGATAGCTCAGCTGACTAAATCCCTGCTTTGGTGAGCACAGGGACCAAGGGAACAGAGTTCAATCCCTTGCACTACATGCCGCACAGCCCCACCCCTGGGAGTGCTGAGCTGGCCACAGAGTCTGGACATGGTGACACACACCTGTAATCCCAGGGCTGGGGAGGCTGTAAACAGGAGGATCACTATGAGTCTGAGCTGCATTGTGAGACCCTGTACCAGATACATTAAAAAAATTTAAAAAATGATTTATAGATTGAGACTGAGTATTTATTATGAAATATCCATCTCAATTTGGAATTTAGTCCACCCACCATATCACTGGATATAATTGCTTTATTGCTAACAGTTACACAAAGTGCTAAAGAAATTAAATACAGCCCATATTATACAGAATATGGTGAGTCATTTTTTAAGACTTTGTTCCACACATTCTTAGTTCCAAAGTTCTATCAAACAGGAGTACTGGAGGGGCCAATCTTCAACTCCAGAAACTATAAAAATTTAGTAGCTACATAGAGGAAGCAGGTGTTTGTATGTTGAGCTACATCCTGAGATCTGTATAATGCAATTAAACCACAGTGAAACAAGGCATGATTTATACTTGTCAAAATTTGTGCGACTTTTCAGAAACTGTGACTCTATTTCCACCTAGACTGAAAATTTGTCAGAATTTATTTTATGATTATGTGGCAATAAATTCACTTGCCAGGTGCCATCTGTTCAAAGCACATGGCCACTGTGAATTGGAACACTTGCATTTCTTGAATAATTAGCAGCACTTAAAAATCCTCAGCATCTTTTAATCCCCTAGCAATTTTTTTCTTTACAAAAGCTGACTGTTCACTGCATTTTATCTGCATTTCCAAGCAAACCTTGCAGCAACTACGAAAACTTATTTAAAAATAAAAATACATCTGCTGTTATTCTTTATTGAGATAATACTTCTAACAGTGTACCATAATATATAAACATGTTCATGCACAATTGTTATTATGCTGAATATAAGTTACTTAACCTTGTATAGTACATTTTGCAATATATACACATTTATATATTATATATTATTTATTTTGTACTGGTTCATAGAATTTACTGTATTCTTCAACATAAATCTTAGATAAGTATCAGTGTACTTGATTATTACATGCATTGGGTTTTAAAATCTGAATCACTGGGCTAATGCTGTAAGCTCTTTTAAGAATAGCACATCGTCAAACTGATATCCAGAAATTCCTTACCAATACAAACTCAAAATATATAGAGAATCATTTAAGTGTTTTTCCCCAGATTCATAAGAAAAGTATGTTTCCTATTTTTCTTGTGGTTTATAATATGTATGTGTATAAAATATTTCTTCTCAGAACTTCATTAATTTTTGTTTCTGTTAGGTAATTCTGGAAGGTAGAAACACTTTTCCTAAACATTTGTAATAAGTCTTCTTTCAGAATTAAAAGACTGAGTTATGTAATGACATAGTGAAACGTTCATATCTTACGTTTAATGTTCTTTCAGTTTGGGAAAATGCACATTAGGAAACAGGACATTTGGCCACCAAGGAAGTTCCCTGCTGCCACTCCTAGCAGCCTGCACCCCCAGAGGCAAGCACTGATCTGACTGGGAACTGCAGGTTGTGTTTCTGTGTCGCAGCAAGCTCTAAGGAGCAGGCAGCTTCAGCACACCACTAGTCTGTTACATGTGGATCTGCCTTTTTATTAACTTGAGTTTAAATTTTTAGATAGTGCTTTTTGATGAGCATAGGTTTGAATTTTGTGAATCTGACCTTGTTTTTCTTTATAGTTTTTGTTTTCAGTGATTTATATAAGAAATTTTGGTATATTCTTACATAGCATCTATCTTATTTTTCAATTTTTTTATTTTATTGAGAAACAAATATCAATGAGACAATTTCAAAACTGATTAATCGGATAGCTTCAGTAATTAATACATTGTACATTGCTATCTCCTTAGTGGTTATCTGTAGTACAAGATGCAGAGAGAATATCCTGTCCAAACACTATTAGCATCTATCTTAAATTGAAATTTCGGTATGCTGTAAATAGGGATCCTGGGTCATTATATTCCATCCAAATGTAGTTATTTTATGACAATTTATTTTAGAAGTTTTACTTTTTCTTTTCTAGATAACTAAGAAACTTATGAAAAATGGCTTTGGTGATCTCGGTGAAATTATTTGCCCATATAGATGGCTCTACTTTTTGTCACTATCATGTTCTTTTAATCTCCTTATTATCTTTTGTCTTGATTACTGCCCATGACAGAGAAAGTCCTAAAAGTGTTCTCATATCAACTCTGTCCTTACTTTGCAAGATTTTTTAGCTACTGTTGGTGCTTTGACTTCCAAACGCATCTAAAATGAGCTTTTTACACTCTTAAAATGATGCCTGGCTTTTGTGACTTTTATGGTAACTGGATGCTGAATCTCCTTATTTATTTATATATTTATTTATTTAGAACAGGATCTTGCTACACAGATCAGACTTATAGTGATCCGCCTGTCTCAACCTCCCCAGCACTGGGATGACAGGCGAGCACCATCATTCCTGGTTTCTGGGCCAGCAAGGCGTGCCCTGGGTTCCAGGGCCAGCAAGGCAGGTGACACCGGGTACAGACCTTGGGTTCTTGTGCTTGCCAGGCAGATGCATATGCCACTGAGGTATCTCTCCAGCCGTGAATCTCTGAAATCTTAATGTGGGAGGAGTTGATACCTTACCAAAATTAAGCATTGCAATCATAAGCATAGTTTGATCGTTCATTCATTGAGCTCTTTTAGTTTTCTGTAGTGGTCTTTTTAGGGCTTAGATCCAAAATGCCCCCCATAATCAGATGTGTTCAGAGATGTGACTTTTGAAGGGTGACTGGGTCTCATAGATGATATCTTCCTCTGAGGATTAATCCACTAAGAAATTCAAGGCTGAATGCGCTGTTTGGAGGTGAGTGTTGGTTGGAGGTAGACCAAAGGGGGTGGGATCTGGAAGGGTAGAGATTCTGGACTCCGTGTTTTTCCCTTTGCTTCCTGGCTGCTTGGAGGTGAACATCTTCTGTCTGCCACACCCTTCCAACATGATGCTTCTGCCTGGGAGTGGGATGACCACAACTGAATCTCTGAATCAAGAGACAAATTAATCCTCTCCACCTTGAAGTTGTGGGTGTCAGGTACTGGGCCATAGCAAACAGCCAGCTGATTAATATAGGCTTGGTGTACCATTTGCCAAGTTTTTCCTAAGTCTGTGATGGTTTTTGATGGCTTAGTAAATGGTATTTTAATATTTAATCTTGCATTTGTTGAATATATAATAAAATATGCAAGCACATGTAATTTTTAATATCACCATTGTTTTTTTCAATAACACAAAATACTTTTTTTTGTAGTTGCTTTCTTGAAGATCTTTAATATTTTTCTGGTACACAATTGTAGATCACAATGTTTTTTACCAGTTTTTATGATTTTACTTTATTTTCTAGTCATACTACATACATCAGATTCAGGAGAATATTGCAAGTAGTGAAAGAACATATTGTTTTCTTGTTTCCAGTGCTAAGGAGAAGGCACTGAAAATTTTATGGATAAGAATGAACTTTTCTGTAGAGTCTGTATGATTGGCCTTCATTGGTTTCAGGAAATCCTCTACATCTAAGTTTTTTGTTGTTGTTGTTTGTTTGTTTGTTTGTTTTTCTGGAACCAGGGATCAAACTCAAAACCTTGTGCTTGCCAGGCACTTTTGCCAATGAGCTATTTCCCCAGCCCTTTATGTCTAAGTTTTTGAGAGATATTTTCATAAATGAATGTTGTATTTCATCAAATGTCTTTTATAGATATATTGTAATGATTTTATAATTTTGTCCTTTGTTCTGCTAATTTATTAATACAATGAAACATTTATGGGATTTTTAGCATGACTGATTTGTCAGAATTGAACAGGATGGGGCCGGCCAGATAGCTCAGCAGACTAAAGCACCTGCTTAGGCAGGTCAGGAGACAAGGGTTTGATCCCTGGCGTACCATGCTGGCCCCACCCCCCGGGCATGCTGAGATGCCAACTGAAAATGGGCATGGTGGCATGTGCCTGTAATCCCAGCTCTTGGGAGGCTGAATACAGGAGGATCACCACAAGTCCAATCTTTGTAGTGAGACCATGTAGACCCTGTCTAAATATATTCTAAGAAAATTGAACAGGATGTATTTAATCTTTTTAAATATAATATTCCGCTTGATTGTTAATAGTTTTAAAAGGTTTGGAGCATGTATTCATGAAAGATGTTTGTCTATAGTATCTTTACTTGTATAGATTTGTTTGCTTTTAGTATCTGGGTTAGTGACTCAAGAAAATTAATTGTCAAGTGATCCTGCTGTGTTTTCTGCAACATTTTGTATAGTGTTGGTATTATTTCTTCCTTTAACATTTGATATAATTCAAGAATGAAGCTATAGGAGACTGGAGCTTCTCTACATGAAGTTGTATGACAATTTAAATCCCTCTAATGATTGATTATATGGGTCTTTACACTTCCTATATTTTCTTGAGTCAAACTGGATAATTTGAATATATTAAGTAGCATAATATTTATTTTAAAACAATCTGAGCAAAGCTATGTTTCAATAAAGAGAATAATTTGTTTGAACTTATTATTAAAGCTAATGCTTTACACATGTTACGTTGTTTTAATTCACATGGTTCCTAAGTTGTTTCCTTTGTTATTTTTAAATTATTTTCACCCAGTGAACACTAGAAGTGTAAATTATGTACTACATTTTTACTTATAAAAGCTATAATCAAATATAATATTTTGACTTTTCCTATATGACAGATCAGAAATTAAGGTCGATTTTCCCTGTTTTTCCTCAAATTTTAACATTTCTTATATTAAATCTGAATTCTAGAAATAACATTATTGGCATTAAGATCTTAAACTTGTTCAATGAAAAAAATCTAAAACTTTACAAAACATATTAAAATGAGGAAGTTAAAATTGGTGATATAAATATCCATTCCGAGAGTAAAAAACGAGTTATCAAGTAAACTCTGACTTGTAGAGCAACTAATTAGTGACAGTAGTGGATAAACAGAAATTTTAATATTCAGGACATAAATGTGTTATTCTGTGAGAGTTATCTTAACAAATGACTGGAGACCACGGGCCTTAAACCCCAGACAGTTACTGTTCAATAGTTCTGGACATTGGCATTCCAAGACCAAGCGGTCAGCAGAGTCGACTTCTCTGGAGACCTGTAAGCCCCGCTCCCTCTTCCCCCTCACTTCATCTTGTATCTTCATCTGGTCTTTCCTCTCTATATTCCTGTCCTCAATTGATTGTTTTATGAGAATACCAGTCACGTCGGACTGGGGTACAATTACATAATCTCATTTTACCTTAATACTTCTGTAAATGTCCTCTGTCCAAGTTCCCTCAACAGTCTGAAGTGCTGAGGATTAGGACGTCAACATGAATTCAAGGGAGGAAAAATGTAGCCCATAAAAGCAGAAAAAGAAAGGGTTGAACAAATAGGTGAACCTCTTATAATGTAAACTAAGAACAAGAGCCATAAATAAAAAGGAATTAAAGAAAGGGATATAATTCTTATAAAATAAATACTTTAAAGATAATATAATCAAAATATGATACCATTTTATATCCAGAATTTCAAAAGTTGTCATGAGGTGGACACATTTCTAAAATCAGTAGTAGATTTTTAAAAAGTTAATTATAATTCACAGTCAATCATCCTCCGTTTTCAAACATAAGTGACAAAGACAACCATGGAGGCTGTTAAAGTATTAATATCCACTCCCTTCTGCCCAGAGATTCCTACCCTGTAGCTGTCAGGAGAACCTAGAATTCTCTGGTTTACCACATTGATGGGAATGCCATTGAGCTGTTCAGAGAAGGCCTGAGAAATATGGGCTTGGTTTTAGTCTGATATTGTGCTTTGTGCTTTCTGTGTTGTGCTTTACTTATCTGTCACAATAATTTGTGTAAGGACTCTTGTTATCATTCTCAATGAATGACACAGAAAGCACAAATTCATAGAATTTTGTGGATTTTAACAAGTTTCCATAGAAATAGAACAGAGCTTGATGGTGTATTAATTTAGTCCATCAACTTCTGTCAAATGGTCTGTGAGTTTGACCTTCCTGCCCTATGCCATGTTTTATTTTACTATAGCAGAAGAAAATGACCATCAAAACTAGTTTCTATTAGTTCACTGAAAGGAATGGCTGTTGCTTATATTGTGTGATCAATTTCCATGCCTGTATCTGTAGTGTGGCCAACTAATCTGAACACAACAATATGCAATAAAATAAACATTGTTAATTTCCTATCATCTTGTGTTTTTTTGTTTGTTCGTTTGTTTTGTTTTTGCACTACCGGGGATTGAACTCAGGTCCTTGAACTTGCCAGACAAGTGCTTATTCTACTGAGCTATCTCCCCAGGCCTATCTATCATCTTGTCTTAAAAATCTGCATCGTTCTTATTGGGTTTTCTCTTTAAAATGAAACAAATCACAACATTATATATAGAATTCACTTTTATTTTCTTTTTTGAAATTTTTATTAGTTTTCTGCTAATGAAGGATTCATTTAGCCTACTTTGTTTGAAGTTCAACTGAACTGAAAGTTAATTAACGTAGACACAGATGTCAGCAGAGGAAAAGGAACTTGCCTTATAGGCATTTATGCCCCTCTACCCTTATGGAGCTACTTTACTCTGTTTTCCTGTGCCATCAACTCATGTTCCCAAATAATATCTAGAGTCCAATTTGGATCCACAGAAAACATGGGCATCCCTTTCACATCAGACTCAGTTTGGAACAATTGAGACCATCTTTGATTTCTTACAATGCCAGTTCCATTAAAGTACTTTGTCCTTTGGCATTATGCCTTGAATCGCTAGGGCAGCTGCATTTCTAGCTTTCTTTTGAAGATACCTCTAAAGTACATGGGTAGACATAAGCATCTGCCACTCTCCAAATGACCTTCAGTGGAAAGAGAAAGGGCAAGGCATCTGCTTCTTTCTTTCTGTAAAACTTTTAAAAGATATTCTTTTTTTCTTGTGGTTCTTATCTTGGAGAAATGAATAATTCTGCATTAAGTATTCCCCTGAAAAGATTTTTCCTTTGTACAACTATGATTATTTTCTCAATATACATTTTGTGCTTGGTATTTGCAGAAGGGATTTTACCATGGCAAATGAAGCAGCATGTATCCTGTTCCACTTCAAAATGCTTCTTCAAGCATACATGTCACTTGTAATAATATGGTTAGATGTTCAACATATGGATAATTTAGATTTGGAAACCCCTCAAAGAAGAGGCATAAATAGATATGGCACTGACCTTTATAACACTTTAGTCTGTACTGAAGACAAGGTGAAGAAACTGGTGGTTTTACACCATTTTTAAAATTATATGCAACATTATATTAAATCAAAAGATGAAAATAAAGGAGCGAATTCCAAGACTGGGCAAAATAGTGATGACCCATTGAAGTCTTTGTATTGTGCCCATTAATGTCTGCTTCTGGCCAGCATGGCCACTCCCAAAGTCCCCATGTGTCAGCTTTTCCTGTGGATAGCACCAGCATTTTAAATTATGCTTCATGGAACTTAAGTTCTGGAGGACATGAGTATGTCTTATGTGCAGAAAGGGACAAGACTTCACAAGCACTGTGCCTTACTTACATGCATCATAACCACCAGATAGTTTTACTTTTCCAGAGCCACTGTAACAAAGTACCCAAAACTGGGGAACTTAAAAAATAGAAACTCATCTTCTCACAGTTTTAGAAGCTAAAAGTCTAAAGTCAACTATGGCAGAGACATTCGTTGATACTCAAGGGAGAATCTGTCCTTGTCTTTTCTAGCAACTGTGTTTCCAGCAAGACATGTTTCTGGGGGTTTGCAGATAATCATGGCTACATTTGTTTAGCTGGCTTCTTCCTATGTGTTATTGCATCGTCTTCCCTTAAGGACATCTGTGTCTCTGTCCAAAACTCCCCTTTCTATAAAGATGTAATGGATGCTGTGGGACTAGAATTCACAGTACGGATCCCATTTGAACTTGGTTGCTTCTGTGAAGACATACTTCCCACCTGAGATGATGTTCAGAGTTACCGAATACTGGAACTTCAATGTCATCTTTCTCAGTGGGGCGCTTGGGACGGCCCATAGAATAGCCATATTGGGCTCACTTTGAAGGATCTTCATTTCTGAGAGTGAATCATCACTACTATGGTCATCAGAGTCACAGTAATATTTCCTAGAATGCACTTTGTGGAATTCTAGAGAGCATCTGAACTTCAGGGTCACCTATGGACAGAATCATAAAACTAGAAAACTCTTCTACTGGTTATAAAGAATATTCTTACAAATAAGTATCCTGGACTTCCAATCACTTGAGAACTTGGGGAACAATCCCAAATAGAGTTTGTTGTTACTGTTGACACTGTCTTTCATTAAGAGGGATTTTGTTTTTTCACTTGAATGAGGTCCTGCTAATACTGGTTTTAACTACAGGATGGCCATTAAGAATTTTCGACTGATCTAATTGAGAAGGCCTACTTGGAGGAAAACAAAAATGATTTTAAAGAAGTAGGCTACTTTAATTAGAATTAATCACAATTATAGCACAGTTTTTGTTGCTCTTTTAGCAGGCACTTTTAATATGTCCAATAGTAAATTGTATCATTGATCTACTTTTTCAATTCCTTGTTTTGTTCCTATTAGGATATACATTCGAACCTCTATCATGGCTTCACTGCTTGATTGTACTTCTGCCTCTGGATTTCAGGCTTAGACATGGGACTTCTTTTGCCCAGTGGAATATTAATGCAATAAAACATGAAAAGGCTTAAATTACTGTTTTTATTATATATATATATATATATATATATATATATATATAACAATTTGTATATAATAATTATTTTTTGTTTGGGGGACATAATTCAGATAGCCACAACTTCCATATAAGGAGATGAGTGAACCTGAATGCAACTGTATGCTACCTGTAGTTGAATTTCAATTTCAGCAGAATCTAGCACAAATCAGCTAAATTTTAGCTATTTTACCTATGTACAAATAAAACAAACAAATCTACAGTCTTTTGCTACTGAGAATTTTTTGGTGTCGGGTAGCACAACATTATTTTACAAAACATCAACTGATAAACTGAGTGTAGGTATGTACCCTTCACTATTTTGTGAAAACCTACCCATTGACCACATTTTGTTCAAGTCTGCATTTCCTGAGCTTGGATCTGGGATATATATGTCCTCAAATATGATTGATGTATGAATATTGAGTGCATACATGACATTCAAAGGTGTCTGGGTTGAACATAGGAAGCATGTTTATTGTGGCAAATCAGGTAGAATTTAGAATCACTAGAATATTCCTTTACTTTTGAGAAAGATGATACATTTTTAGGCTAAAAACAGGAAATTATTCTGATCCAATCACAGGCAAAACCACAAGGTCTTGAACAAAACAAAACTTTCCAATCTAATGTTGAGTAAATCAGATGGCAGTATAAGGTTGAACTTCCTGTTTGTTTGGGAGTATTTTCTTTTTCTCATTACATGGATATCTCTTACATAAAAAGCAAACTGAATATTTTCCTTCTAACTGCAACTGCTTGAATTTCCTTACAAGTGAGTTACTTCTTGTTTACATACACTGTCCCCATTAATGATTAGTATACACTATCTGGTTTTTTAGAGTTATTGTGTTCTAAATAATTATGAGTACAATATCATTCATTAATATTTTCTAAGGTCAGTGTGGAATTGCAAATACTATGGATAGACTTAGAGACCTGGAAATTTAAAAGTTGAAATGTCTACTTAGTATTCTCTTCTCTGTGACAGTGTCATCTGAGGTCTAGGGTCTAAAAATAAGTGTGTGTGTGTGTGTGTGTGTGTGTGTGTGTGTGTGTGTAAGCTTCTGTTTGCTTAATTTTCTTCTGTACCATGTGGGATGCTGAATCAATCTGAGAACAACTGACATCCCTAGATAAAGATGATTAAGGCCAAAATTTAATCAATAAATACTTTTATCTCAGCAACACACGTCTTTCACCTTTAAAAAATTATTTGCATCAATATCTATTCTCATCTAGTCACAGAATAAATAAGACCAAGCTGTTTGGAGAGTCAGAAAAATAGAAGAAAAGTCGCAATTTTGAATGTCAAAAAGTGCCACTATCCAAGATTCAATTGTGGAAATTTCCTTGTTTATAGAATGCCACAAGACTGCATACCATGCTAATGTAATTGCTTACATTAATTCTGTATGCATATGTATTTGATGTTTTAGGAGAAAAAGTTCAAACTAAATCCAAGAACATGATTGACAAGATAACAAAATAAAGTGTCTGATGAAAGGTTCATTATATAATTGAAAATCGGAGCGCCTTCACACACAAAGAAATGAATCTTTAATGACAATTCTTTCACAATTGATTTATTTCTATCTCTGTATATTAATGACTAAAATGCATTTTGAGGTCAAAGATTTTGTTTATTTTAGGTCTGTTATATGTGAAAACTCTGGAGTAGTGATTGAAAATTCATGAAAAGACAGTTTTATAAATGCTTTTTATTTCACTTATTTGGTACAGGGTCTCGCTATGCACATCAGACTCTTAGATCCTCCTGTCTCAGCCTCCCCAGTACTAGGATTACAATTGTACACTACCATGCTTGGGGTTCTGGGGACTGCCACCTCATGTGGTACCGGATATCAAACTCGGGACCTTGCGCTTGCCAGGAAGGCACTTAAACCACTGAGCCATCTCCCCAGCCCTATAAATGCTATTTTAATTTTAACTAGCTAGAACAAAGAATGTCTTCCTTGAGCGTTTTAAGTAAAGTAAGTGTGCATAATGTCTAAGAAAGAAATGTTGGCTCCACTGTCTTCAAAGACCTGAATGAGACAACCCGAGCAGCTGAAACCAAATCTTAGCCTGGACCACACAGTCTTTGATAATCATCTCAGAGGGGGCTTTTGAATGGAATTGTAATATATTCAGGGGAAGCCTGGTGATTAGAAAGTGAAAACTTTCCTGTAAGAAATTATGCAATATGTGTACAAAGTTTTCTGCTATCTGAATCTCTCTCTCTCTCTCTCTCTCTCTCTCTCTCTCTCTCTCTCTCTCTCTCTCTCTCTGAATTAATAAGCTAGTCTTGGTGGACATTCTTAACATTTGACTGAACTTTATCTTTTGTATTGTTCTCCTGTAGCATAAATGACAATTTTTCAAAGGTCATCCAATTATTTTTAAAGGGAACAAGACTAAGTCAGCAAGTACATCATCTGTTCTTAGAAACACATCTTGGATAAAGGGGGCGCCAATTCCATGAGGCCACAGCAGCAGCTGCATCTGTAATCTTGGAGTCAAGAGGAAGGTGGATCCAAGTGAAAAGAGACCTTCTGCATCCAATAACTTCATATTTAATGCTAAATACTGAAGAGTCTTAGTGTGTGTGCATGTATGTCTCTTTATATATGTGTTTTACAGTAAGACTGCTAATTTTCTTATAGTGTGCCATGGACCCTTACAAGCTCATTTAAATGAATTAAGTACCACCTTCTTTAATACATATTTTAAAAATATAACTTTTTGTGGTTAGGATTATCAAACAAAATAAACATAACATAAATATTTATAGAATTGGTGATATTAAAATTTCAAGTCTTTTGTAAGTTATTTGTAGAAAACTTTCTGCTTCCTTTCTTCATGCCTTTCTTTCTTTTTCTTTATAAGGAAAACATTTGCTTTTCATGTGGCTGTCACATTAATTCCATGTTTGTTTCAGTTTGAAAGTCCACACTGAAAATCCCCCTTTCTCTTCTAGGCCAAATAACACCATCATCAACTTAGGAACAAAGAGATCACACCAAAGATCACTTGGATGCAAGCCGTAAACAGTTCTGAACTTTTAAAATGAAAGTATGCACTTTGCACTATAAGAGATACATGTTATTCACACCCATGAGCTTAATTTACTTGCCTTTTCATGCCTGCTTTATATAGGATTTGACAAATCTTTACAGTAAGAACCTTTCCTTCTTTTCTTAAACTGAGATGAGGGCTATGCTATATGCTGCACAATTACGGGCTTTCTGTGCCTAATACAGTTCTCAGAAAGAAGTCAGAGAAATGGGAATCTGAGCAAATACAGAAGAAAAAGTGGAATGTAAAAGGAGCTGGGAATAAAGCTACAACAATTTTGTGTGTGCAAAACTATGGATGTAGGCAGGGCTGGCCTCTATTTATATTCATTATCAAAAATTAGGAAAATCTTGTTATTCATTTTATTGACTAACAATAAATAGTGCTTACATGGGTGGTATGATAGCAGTCGTTATCACCAGCAATCCACTAATCATCAAGCATTATCATTGTGTACTTTAATTCTGTGCTCATTTGTAAACAACAGATAATTCTTTTTCATAAGTAGTGTCGAGGGTGTCAACCAATAACCATCAAATCTTACACAGACTCACATCAAATACTAGCAATATTGAAAACTTTACATTTTCACAATACTAAATCATACGATGGTGGTGATAGTTATTTTGAAACTGGTAGAGATAAGCTTATGATTATTAATAATTATCTGCATATGATTTAAGACCTCGTACTAAATTATAAATTCATTTTCATTAGTAGTGCTAATCAAGAACATGCAGCATAAATTGTTAAGAGATATCAGAAATGCCTGTAGAGTTAGAGAACAGTGTAGTGAGTACACACTGTCAATCTCCTAAGCCTCAATTTTGCAATACTCTGTGATTTCATCTACTGTTATCTTCTCCCTGACTGTATTAGCTAAATGCCAAAGAAGCTATGGATTACTGGTAAGTTAAATTTGTTATATAAACTTCAAAGCTAAAACAACACTCAAAGGAGGAAACAACAATGCTGTATATTCAAACGCCTCACATACCATGACTTATTACTAGATTTTCATTTGAGCAAATGACAGTGTCTCAGAGAAGAAGCCATGAGACCTGGCTTATGCCCACAGCAAATTCTGACTTTTCCATGTAGCATAATTCTATACTAGAACATTTTAATATAGAATTCCATCATATTTCTTTCTGTCTCCAGATGACATTCCGGCCTTTTCCTTGGCATTTTAAACTCCCTATAACAAGTTAGCATTTTCTCTGGCTGAGGGAAAGGTCCTTAGTTACCTAGTTGATTGTTTTTCTTTCTTTTAAAAATATGAGTGGTTTGAAACATTTCCGAGGGCCTGACTATCGTCCAAGTTCTCAGCTAGTACTCCATGCGCTGATGATGGGAAACAAGGGTACACTGACCATTCTGCTCCCGCTGCACGCCTGCAGCCAGGAGGTCTGGCTCTCCGAGGCTGATGTCGTTGAGCCTGGTCCCGAGACACTCCATGCAGAGGTGCTTGCACCACTCCTCCGCCTCCAGCTCTGAAAGGAGAATGTGAGTTATGGGCATGTTTGAAAATACCACCATGTAACCTAATAGGCTATATAGGCTATATAATTAATAAGCACTAATAAAAAATTTTAAAACATTGAGAACATGTGTCAGAGTCAATAAATCTCCAAGGGAAAGAGAAAGGTAACGCTTCTTGAACTATTTTTCCTAGTAATTAGCAAGAGTTAAACAAAAACTACACTCAGGAAGAGAAAATAAAATGCCCATTATTTCCCATTTTTGACTTAGCACTGATAAGTTGTTTTAAATTACCCCTGCACTTTATTTTACTACAGGAAATAATCAGTGAATATTTGTTTCCCTTTAAAAATATTTTAGATTAATTTAACTCTTGGGTTGTAAGTACTTAGAAAAACTTTAAATATAAAATAGGTTGGGCCAAATAGCTCAGTGGTTTAAAGTGCCTGAAAGCTGGTGCAGAAGCTGGGGGTTTGATCCCCAGGCCTGCCATGCTGGCCCCGCTCCCTGGGTGTGCTGAGAAGGCAATTGAGATTGGGCATGGTGGCATGAACCTGTAATCCCAGCTCTTCAGAGGCTGTAAACAGGTGAACTACTATGAGTCCATAGTGAGACCCTGAACACCCTGTAGACCCTTCCCTTAAAAAATGCAAAAATAAATAAATATAAAAATAAAATAAAAAATTTGTGATTATTTGAAAACATTAGACTAGATTAAGCAAGTGAGTGTGCCCCTAATTGGGATTTAGAATTGCATGGACTGAAGATCTGATCTCTAAGTCATTTTGATTTTAATGTATAATGGATCACCCTATAACACACTTCCTTTCTCAATATCAAAAGATGGACTGTTTTTTTTTTTTTTTTAAAGAAAGGGGTAGGTCCTTAAAAGAATCCATCCTCTTTGGAAAATTCCAAATCCAAAGACATGGATTCTAATTTTAATTCTAAAACATTGATTTGATAATTATTGTCTCAACTATAATTACCTCCCCACTTCTTTATATTTACAAGAACTTTTCTTTGCTTGGAACACTTGAGCATCTTATCATCCCTTAGAACTCTGCAGTGTTCGGGTCCCTAAACATCAGCGAAGCAGACTCTAAACAAACTCCCTGTGTATGGAGTCAGATGGTGCTTGGAATTATATTTGCATTCTATATCACATCATTGGTTATCATTATGATATTAGAACAAGGTCTTGTAGATATTTTACTATGCAACTGTAAAGGAGATCAGCATGAAGTTTAATATTTTGGGGTAAACTCTAGTGTCACTTTACAGAAGTTGTATCAGAACTTCTGCATTGACCCTTGCCCACAGAAACCTTTGACTTTTCCATGTAGCATAATTCTATACCAGAACATTTTAATATAGAGTTCCATCATCTTTCTTTCTGTCTCCAGATGACATTCCGGCCTTTCCCTTGGCATTTTAAACTCCCTATAAAAAGTTATCTATGACAGGTTTCGTGACTACAGGAATTTGAATATTAAGTGTTCTCCTACATGGTCAACACGAACAAACCTGGGCTATGCTTCCTTTCTGAGTTTCATCATAAGGTCTTAGTATCAAAAGTAAGTTTGATCACTGCAATGTTAAAATAAACATTATTTACTTTTAGACCTTTCAAGACTGTAAGATCCTATTATACTGTTATAAAGCAGAAAGAATGCATCATTCCCCCATAAGGGGGATTTCAACAAAAACAATAGTCCCAACATTCCACTCTGAAGAAAAAATTTTCATTACTTAAGCTACTGTCTGCCTATTTCTGGGAATGTCCTCTCAGTGATGTGAGTAACATTATTTTAAGTCAAGAATCAGAGAGATTATTACAAAAGCCTGACTCATTCAAGTGAAGTCAGAGGCCAGGAACTGACTCCTTGGGCATTTCCCAGGACCCAAGAAATACTCTTTTGTAAATACAAGGCATTAATATAATAACTCTGTGCTTGCTGAGGTCTATGGCTTTCTCTAAGGTGAAAGATCTTTTTTCTTGTACAGAGGGAATCCCACACTTCATTAAAAATATTTCAGAAGCAAATAGCAGCATATATTTAAAATATTTTCATTGGATAAAGACATTTTAATTTATAAAATTCATAAAAGTTTGAAAGCTTATCTAACAGCAAAGCAAAATCTTACAGATTAAGCTTATTTATATGTTCTATACTGTATTTAGAAATTTAAATTTACTGCTGAAGGAGATAATATGATTATATCTTCCTTTTAATTCTTATCAATTTGAATTTTTGAGGACTTTACTGTTTAAAATCACAATTGATTAGTATCTCATTAGCATTATTCTACCTAACAGTATTTTAAGTTTGCCATAGAAAGAGATGAGAATGCTATTTGGGATAAAAATAAAAATGTGAAGTATGCCAAGCACCTCGGCACCAGTGTGGCCTGCAAAGAGCAAATCAGTGTGTGTCTGGAGGTTGTAGAAATACATCCTCCATTCCCTCTTTCTGCACATTCTTACATCCTAGTATTTATTGAGACGAAGAAAGAGTCTTAGAGTAAGGGGCTTCTGTGAAACTGGTGCTAACTTTCAAGTAGACCTAAAGCTAAATGCTAAATTTCTGTAAGGACAGAAAACCAGCAGGCTTCCTACCAGTACAACATGAGGTATCACGGACTTGACCTGACAGAGAGATGTTTCCTGTAGTTACCTTGGGAACTGCAGTGTGCTAACATCTTAGGAGTGCAGTAACTCAGAAATGGCCAGAATAATGAAAAACAGAACACACCATCGCCATAAAGACTGACCTATAAACTATTTCAGGAAGAGAGAGAAAAAGAACAAGAGAGATATCTTTGCAACTCAGAATTGATCAAGGATTTGCTCCTTTTAAAAATAGAGTCATCATCAACATCTGCTAAGTACTGTGCTAGGTGGCTGTCTAAAAAACACACAATTCCTGCTCTCAATAACCTCAGAATGAAAGGAGTGGATGGATGAGTTTGGTCTGCGATGATCCAAAGGCTGCTAGCTGGGCCAGGAAAGAACTGAGCATGAATGAAAAGGGCTCTGTCAGGTGGAAGATGATCAGAGCAAGGACCTACAGAGCAGGCAGGCTAGTGAGGAAGTATGTTCGTGAGGGGTGTGTGAATGAGTGAGCGGGCCGGTGTGCATGTGTGCGGGTGTGCAGGGGAGTGCACCTGAGTGTGTGTGTCCATGAGTTTGTGAGTTTGCATCTACGTGGCAATGTGTAGGACAAGCAGGGAGGCCAGAGACAGGGTAGAGAAAAGCATCTGCAGGGCAGGGAGAGGGACATTTGTTTCTAATAGCCAGTGCAAGCTCTGAGTTCACACAGTAAACTTTGAAAAACAGCACTCAAGTCATTTTTTTTTTCATGGTTTGCTAGTATTTGATTCAATCAGAGGTTCCCTGAACTTGCATCTCAGAAGTGTGAACCTTGGTAGTCCACATATTTGAGGCAGAGAAGATGAGTCTTTCGAGTTATTTATTATACATGGCTTTGGTTTCCTTAATCTCTTTTTAATAATCATCTTTCAAAGAATTACAGCTATGCATTTCATTTTTTCTTCCTTAGGCAACTGCTAGGTATTGAAGTCTTCTTAACCTTTATTCAGTGTTAATGTGTTTTGCCCTATCATTACCTAGCTAGTCCTTGTCTCAGAATTATCCTCCTCCTCCTCCTCCT
>NW_004524865.1:1110728-1111746 GCF_000260255.1 Octodon degus
TCTCTCTCTCTCCATATTGAATCCAAGGCCTAGTACATACCAGGCAGACGTTCTATCACTGAGCTACAACTTTATCTATGTTTATCTCTACATATGTTTCAAAGCTGAAATTAAATGAAAATGGAAGTCCTATGGATCTAGTGATTCTTTCATTTGTTTTACCTTTTGAGCTTCTTATTATACATATAATATATAAATAATTAATTTCTTTAAGGAAGACTACAGACATTAACATATCCCTTAAACATCTTATTTTTCTTTCTGATAGAAGTAATTTTTACTAAGATGCTTTTTTTCCAATAACAAGCAGCTATATTCCAATTCTTAATTCCCTATAGCTGAAACCTCAAAATGCTTTCATTATGTGTAGGATTAAATGAAAAAGTTCAATAATTTTCAAAAGGAAAATGTTTGGGAATAACAAATCATTTCACGAAGCCAGAGGAAATTAAATGGTGAAATATGGGACACACAGGTTTACTGATTAGACAGAAAGGATGACGGGGACAGTGCAATGCCAAATTCCATGTGCAAACAGGTGGCTTTTGTGGGGTTTCAGCTCCTTTTTGTTTTCTCTTTACAGAATTTTGGTGACAGTATAACTATATAACTTTGAATCAGAAGAGATCTTTACATGAAAAGTCCTTAATAAATGCCTATTGTCAAAACAATTAGATTCAAATTTTATTGCTTTGGATAAATTTGGTCCCTAGGATAATGACAATAAAGTTAAACAATCCGAACTGAGCTATTTTAGAAAATCAAATGAAAAAATATCACATATATAGAAAATATGCTATCAGCCCAATTCACAGAGCAGTACCGCATAGCACCATGTGACGGCATGACACAGTGAAAGCAAGACCAGTTCTGCAAGGAAATCCTAGCACAGCACGTCGTCCTCACTGGATCTGGCTTTATTAATAGTGCTCAAAAATGTTTGTCTTGGGCTGGAGAGATGGCTCAGTGGTCTAAAGCACCTACTTAGAACAAGCTTAGCAAAGCATCAGGGACCGCG
>NW_004524865.1:1112986-1113843 GCF_000260255.1 Octodon degus
TGGCAACATGAAGTCTTGTATAAATTCCCTTTTGTATGATACATGACTGATTAAATTTTTATTTTTTCTGTAGATAACAGCAATGGAATCTGAAAAGGTTAATTTAAAGCCAAGGAAATAAGGTACTACCTAAATCGATCTCATTTTTATATAAGTAATCATAACACATTTTTAAAAATTTAACAGCAGGTTGATATATCAAATTTTTAAAATCAATATAGAAAAAAATTTCCTTCTAGGTTTTTCTTTTGTGCACTGGAGGAGTGAGGCTCAGCTCCCCGACACAGCCAAATAGAAAATTACCCCTGCCTATTTTCCAAAGTAACAAATGACAAATAGCAGCAATTGACAGAACAATCAACTGTGCCGTTCTTCTGCCTGACAAGAACTCATTGCAAAATGCTTTAATATGAAGGTTAGTAAATGACACAAAAGCTTAAAGCAATTTAGAGGAAATAAGAAAGGACAGAAATCAACACCTATAAATGGCAGAAAATGAAAGTGCTGTGTGTGTACGTGTGTGTGTGCGTGCGCGCTCGTGCAGTGGAGATGGGAACAGGGTGCTAAGATGTTTTAAGAAAGCAAGATTTTAGAAGATATTTTTGCAGCAGCCCAGAAGCTGACCCAATCAGTTGAGTAGATTTCTGTGAGACAAGGACAGGAATGTGTTCCAGGTATGGTATTCTTATGAGGTACACCAGCATATCGGATGCCCAGGATCCGGTTTCTCACCAGAATACAAAGATCAAACTGGAACTTCTGAAGCAAAGGTGCTGTGAAAGAGCTTTTACCCTTGTAACATCACTAAGACCCAGAGCAGTGCTTTTCTGTGCAACTTGCTTGGAGAGGAACGGGAA
>NW_004524865.1:1113943-1131616 GCF_000260255.1 Octodon degus
ACAATTTATGAAAAAGGTAGGAATATATACATATATATACATATATATTCATATATATATATATATCACATTGCAGTTAAAACTGCTTAAATCGTAAGATACTAAAAAGCTAGGAATTTTCTGTGCTGAACAGGCAAAGGCCGACCAGGAACACCTGCATGGGAATGAGAGGAAGGAAGTTGGCAAGGGGTCTGCGAAAGCTTTGGGGCCATTACTGAAAAGAGAAGGTTCACTGAAATCTGAAAACTAAGAACAAGAAGTGAGCAGATCACATGATCCAGATGGAACAGATATCAAAGGACTGGATATCACCCGAAGGGTCAAACCTGTGATTTAATGCATATGCTGAATTCAGAGGGACAAATCTTCCAGTTGAATAGTTTCTCAGGATGAATAAAGAAAAAGACATTGGTCGCTGGAGGGTAAAGAAGACAGCAGAGAGAATTCAGGGTCATGTAAAACAAAACAGTACAAAAGTATCAGAAAGAGTGACCAACTGTTTCAAATGATAGCAAAGTTCAAATCCAATGAAGTAAAAAAAAAAAAAAAAAAAAAAAAAAAAACTTGACGGTAAGGTTTCCCAACATGGAGAGCATTGTGTGGTAAGAAAAAGATAGGAGCAAGAAAAACTAAAAATGAAAAGAGACATAATTTGGAGATATCCAGAAGATATTTGCTTGCTTTTTCTTTTAAGGTAAAAAGAGATATGTTTGGCACAAGGGGTGAAGGAAGAAATGAAATCAAGAAATGTTATAACGAGAAACTCCAGAAGGGGATGGAGATGGTGAAGGCAAGAGTGAAAATGCAGAAAGCAGAGGGCAGGTGGAGCTGTCTCTCTTGGTGGACAACACCCTCTCAAAGCCTGCAGCACATGTCTTTATACACACAGGAGGTTGATGCCAGGGGAAACCCCTCTGTCTAACAACTTGTTCATCCAGCTCACCTCAAGCTCCCCATGTTCTGAGGGCTGGCCTTCCTCCAGCCCCAAATATGTGACAGATCTTCAGCTTTAGCCCCTCCCCACAAGGAAATCTGCTCCACACCGACAGGCTGTCAGGGCTTATGCAGGTCTGTGGACAGAGTCAGCAACAACTTCCTAAGGAGGTGAGATTCTAAGGATGAGAGGTGACCAAGGGCTATGAACTTTCTTTTGGTAACTGACTTGGGCAGAGATAAAAGGCCTGCCAAAATTAATCCTGGCAACAGCATGGTGATACAATGGATGCTGCAAGGGAACAGGGCTAGAGGTCTTTCAGGAGTGCAGAGTTCTTTGTTAGCTCCGGATGGTGGAGGGGAAGCCTGGGCATGGCAGATATACTGTGCAGGGTAACAGTTCCTTGAGACTGCACACAGGGTTGCATCAAGCTGAGAGCACAGTCTCCTCACCTCTGACGCTGCTCTTGACATCGCACCTGGCAGCCTGACGTCAGGCTGCTCCTTTGATTCCCGCACAAGGAGACCAAGTTGTCAGCTGGCAGCTATTTCTTAATATCAAATAAACCTTGGTGTCATTCTGACTTTTTTCATCTCACTCATCCCATATCTTCTATTTCATATCCAACCTGTTCATTAAATACTTTTGAGTTCTACCCTATGTGTAACAGCAGTGCTGTGGCAACATGAGAACAAACAATGAGTGAGGCTTGCATCAGTCTGGATGCCCGACGTCAGTAAGGCGCAGGGGCATTCCACAGACTCACCAGCTGACAGAGAGGGCTTGCTGGGTTAAGCACTGAGATTTGAAAAAAATTTAAAAAGTACTGAAGATGACTTGCACTACTTGGCCAAATAGAAAACCAAAGATAAATGAATAGAAGTGAGGTATGCTACCACAAAAACTTAGGATATGTTCATTGCTTTGGCATTCCAACAGCCAGGGATAGAAAATATTACAGGATACAAGCAGGCATTTGTCCATATTATGCAGTGGTAAAATATTACACTGAAACGTGCCTTATAAAAATTTAGGGAATGGATTACCAACTAACATACATGAAGAAAAGGAATTAAAAATTAGAATATTGTCATATTCATAGAAAAAAATTTTCAGTTTGCATATAGAATTGAAAAGAAATATAGTATGTCTTAAACTCTGTGATCAGAGGCAGCTTGCATGTCTAGGACACCCCAAAGTTGGAACATTTCTTTGGACACCTCAGGCTGCCTGCGGCAGCTCTACAGCTATCATCATACTACGGAATGCATATATTGAATTACACTCTAAATGCTATGGGTATCACTTTGGCTTACCATGTGAAAAAGAGAAAGAAGGAAAGTTGAGAGGCTCATGAATGTCCAAAGAAGAAAAAAAAAATTGGCCTGAAGGCTAAGCTCTATCACAAACAGCGCCATGTGGAGAAAATACAAATGAAGAAGACTATCAAGATGCGTGAAAAGTGAAACACTAAACAAAAAAATGAAGAAAAGACTCCATAAGGAGCAGTACCTGCCTACCTGCTGGACAGAGAAGGGCACACTCATGCAAAAGTATATTGATATTCAGACAGTGAGGTTAAGCTAAACTGCCTATGTTGGAGGGTAATAATAATAAGCTTCTCTTCTGGAGGGTTAACAACTTAAGTTTGCAGACCAAAAATTAGAGAAAAAGAAGGGCTGCAAGGACAGCCAACATTTTGGCCCTAGCCTTTCAATGTCAGTGAGGACTCAAGACATAGGAGAACCTGTACTGTAGCATCATGTAACTCAGTTGTGGCCCAAATTTTCTGATCAAGGAGATTATGTGGCCACAGCGGAAATTTATTGATTATGTAGAGTGTGCTTACCAAGAGTCACATGAATATAAAATATTCTCTCAGGCTTTTACAGAGATCAAATTTGTCAAGCAATGGCTGTGACTCTTCCACATGGCTGGCACACACAAAGGATCTACAAACTGCGGTACAGGGTTTCAGGATAAATCCCGAGGGGATTTGACTGACCTTATCAGATACAAAAGTTGCATTACTTGTTATATAGGTCATATTTTATTTTAGTCTTAGCCATCCAGCAGAAAAGTATAAAAGTGCAGTATAAAAAGTAAAGCCCTATTAACATGCTGAGCTATAAAGGACTCAAGTCAACAACTTCTGACATTAACAGTCCTATGGATAACCCACTACGATTATGGACTACTCAACTATATTAGAATATTTTGCTTAATTCATGCACTTTATTTATTTATTTATTTATAGCGGAACCGGGGATTGAACTCAGGCCCTTGCGCTTGCCAGGGAAGCACTTAATCCACTGAGCCATCTCCCCGGCCCCTACACAATATTTAAATAGCAATGGAATGCCCATCTCTGACAAAACTAAACAAAAAAAGGGATACAAATGAAGGACAATTTTGTATCTGTATATACAAAATAGTTAGGATAGATATATAGCTATTTTCTCTTAATTCAAAGAATAGAAAGACTTGTACTAGTAGTGTTTGTGGACAGGATATCAGGTCTGAATCTTGTACTATGAATAACCACTAAGAAGACAACTACATACAATGTGTTAATTATTGAAACTGTCCTACTAATCAGTTTCTATACTCTCTCATTGCTATTTGTTTCTCAATAAAATTATTTTGAAAAAAAGAGGCAAAAAAAACCAAAAAGCAAAACTGAACAAAAAAGTACTTTCCAACATGATATATGAAAAGGCAGGAAAATGGGAAGGTCCTCTGCCCAAAGTTCATGTCTGAGGAGAAACAGAAGTATTAAATATTATTCAAACTGGAGAGAGGAAAAAGAAGGCATGGAAGATGATGGTTACTATCATCTGCTTTGTTGGAGATGACTTTACAAGAAAATCACCTAAACATGAAATATTCTTTAGGCCAGTGGGCTTACGTTTTAAGAAGGCCCGTGTAACACATCCTGGACTGAAAGTCACCTTTTGCTTGCCAATACTTGGTGTGAAAAAGAATCCTTCATCACCACTGTATACAACTTTGGGTGTTATTACCAAAGGAACGGTGATTGAAGTGAATGTGAGGGAGCCGGGCCTTGTGACACAAGGAGGCAAGGTTATTTGGGGTAAATATGCCCAGGTGACCAACAATCCTGAAAATGATGGATGCATCAGTGCAGTCTTACTAGTTTGACAGATGCTTCACACAGTAACTTCTTACACTTACTAAAGACTACAGACCAATCAGGAAAACCATAGCTTGAATACTGCTGAACAACTTGCATGACTACATTCATCAAGAAAATTACTTATTAAATTGCAAAAACATTAAAATGGCCCAGTTTTACAAATTGGTCTTTGATTAGGGGTCTGCTACAGCCTTACGTGTTAATGAGACTGAACCATTTGAAAAAGTAAACGTAAGTCTTTGCATTAAAGAGTGGGTACTCGGCAACCCAGAGCTCTCATTCCTAAAAAGCTGCCAGTATTTAAAGTCAATGCAAACTTAATTTAGGGGTCTAGGGCTAGGAAATCTGATGAAGCTATTCTACTTCATCATTTATCATTAGTACTAAAAAAGTAATGTTTAAGTTTATTCTCAATATAGTCTATATATAGTACTTTAAGAATGGTGTTAGAAGTTTATTTAGATAATTCCAACTTAGTTGCACTGATGCCCTGAAAACTTTATTTGCAGTTAAATAATACAAGGTTATGTGTTAGGTGTGCATCTCAAGTTTTGTGATCTGAATTAAATGGTCATGGCTTGAGTAAAATAAAATAAAAATCTGTGGTCAGGGCCGGCCAGCTAGCTCAGTAGATTAAAGCTCGTGCTTAGGCAGATGCAAGGACCAGGGTTTGAACCCTGGTATGCCATGCCAGATCTGCCCCTGGGGCGTGCTGAGAGGGTGATTGAAACTGGGAGTGGTACACGTGCTTGTAATCCCAGTGCTTGGGAGGCTGAAAACAGGAGGATCACTATGAGTCTGACTGAGTAGCGAGACTCTGTACTAAATACATTAAAATAAATAAAGAAATAAATAAAATTCTATGGTCTTTCAGGGTTATAAAATGCACTAGCCTCTCAACCCCAAGTCAATGTCAGAAAACAGAAACGCTAAGCCTCCCAGTTTTTCTTCAAATTTCTTACTGGCTGCAAGTATCCCTGAGTAAACTATCATGCAAATATGTGATGACCAGTTTTTCTGTTCAGTAGAAGAAGGTTTAGAGAGAAAGGACTAGAGGTGGTTTTCCTGCCAAAATCTGAGAGATTGAGGTCTAACAGGGAAAGAGCAGAAGGCTGAGAACTGAAGAGAAATATTTCTAGAAAAGAGCTGTGGGTATAAGTAGTGGTACAGGGAATGAAGTAAAATCAAACTGCCAAGTTTTTAGAGAGTTATATTGTCAATGAAATCTGAAACTTCTCTTTAAAAAGTTAATGGCTTTTGGAGCTTGTCAAACCACCCTTGAGCTTCTAGGGCAGGACAAAGACTGAGTATGTTTCTCCTTTCTTAGGTCCATAAGAAAGTCTGTACAGCACCACCTTGTCACTTCAAATTTCACATTCAAGCAGGTAACGGAATGTCAAGAACATGAATGTCACATACCAATATACCAGGGGCACCTGAACAGGGCACAAAGTCCTCTGAAGTGCACTATTGGCATGTTGAGAGAACACATTCCACATAGTGGGGAGGAAATTCACTGAAGTGTTTATCTTGTCTCTTTCCACCCATGTGAGGCATTTGGGGGTTTTAGGGTACTAGATCATGATGACCGTATCTGGATTCCTGAGAGTGCTGTAGGCTCTTAATAAATATGCCAATAATTATTGGACGAGACTGTGCATTTGTGTCTTTTGGCTGGAGTGAGTGCCTTCCGCATTTAGGAAGAAAACAGAACAGTGTTTGGTGACTAGAAGCATGGATGGTGGGATTCTAAAAGGTCATTTAGGTAAGTGATCTGGAGCTGCTGCTCATAGGCACAAGGTCAAGTGGCATGTTCTTATTATAAACACCTTAGTTAGCTAGAACTATTACAGGCAGTCAGACAGGGGTATACCCTTGAGGGTGTCAGTGCAGAGAGCTGTGGCTGTGGTGCATCTGTTGAGGCCAGGTCTCAAGATAAAGATGGAATGGCCAGGCCTACATGCTGCCCCAAGGGATAAGCAGTAAACTAAAGATTGTGCTGTAATGGTATCGCCTGGATCCATAAAGTCCAGACACACATCATTCATCCCATGGGTGGCCAAGACCTCCTGATCCAACCGTGCCTGACGAGGTCCTTTTTCTTTCCATGTGACCGCTCTCCATTGGATCACTATTACTGAAGTAGCTACAGTTATTTTTACTGTTTTTTGGTTTTTTTTGGTTGAATTGTTTTTTAGAGGAGGTTCAGTTTTTGTTTTTGGTGCTGAGGACCAAACCCAGGGCTTCCAGCTTGCTAGGCAAGCACTGTACCGCTGAACCAAATCCCCAGCCCCTAAGTAACTACAGTTGCAATCTTACTGGCTGATGGTAGTTTTGATCCATGTTGTATCCACCTAGTAATTTTTATGAAATTAGTTCTCTGGCGTCTGTAGCAATCCATTTTGTGTTCTCCTTTCTTTCAGGAACTATTTCTCTCAATAAATATTTCTTACTCTTAACCTCCATTGTTCCATATAATTCATTTGCTTTTGGGGAACATGACCTCAGCATATTTGACAACTAGCAGGTTGGGAGTCATTTTATTCCCCCTGCATCATTCTCACCTTGGAAGTAGGCCCTTGGCACATGGAGAGCAATGAGCATTTGTTGAGAGAATGAAGTTAATAAAACGTTGTCCATATGAATTTCTTTTTTAAAAAATGTATTTGGTACAGTGTCTACAGGGTCTCACTACATCGATTGGACTTGTAGTGATTCTCCTGTTTTCAGCCTCCCGAGTGCTGGGATTACAGATGTGTGCCACCATGTCCAGTCTCAATCGCTATCTCAGTGCGCCCCGGGGGGCAGGCTGGCACAGTACACTGTGGATCAAACCTGGCCTCTGCACTCTGCCTGAGCAGGCGCGTTAGTCCACTGAGCTCTCTGGCCAACACCATATGAATTTCTTGATGCACAGTGAGAAAATGATGGGGAGCGAGTGTTTATTCTTCAGAAGATCATCACAAGTGATTGTGACAGTTCCTCACTCAGAATTCTTCTTTCATCATAGTCATACATTCATCGGAAAAGAAAGCACAAGGACTACTGGTGTTGACACACCATCAGGAAGATAAAGTTATAATTATGCTGATAATTGGCATTGAGATGAGCATTACAATTTATATGTCCTATTCATTATCATAAATATGTAGTTCAGAAATATGACTTTTCAAAAGCTAGCCTCCAAATTAGAGCATGTAACAAATATTATACTGAGATTAATTTTTCATTCATTAGGAAACAAACAGAACATATATTTGGAAAAAAAGGAACTTAGATAAGACAAAAATAATATTCTAAATAATAATTTCAAAATAAAACAGAGTTGGGCTTTGATAATGGACATTGAGAACTGGGAAACAATCAATAGGAGGGAGCAGGGAGGCTGCATTGTCACAAGTTGGATGGCAACAGCTGACAACTGGTGTGTGCCAAATGGATACTGTGGAAGCCCAGGAGAGCTGCACAGTGGGCAAGAGCTGGCAAAGAGACCAAGAAATGCAAAGATCTTCGTTGACTGCTGTGGTGAACACTGGGTAGAAGTTAGTAGAGATCAATGAAGGATGTAGTTGAAAAACTATCAGGGAATGTGCAGGGAGGAACCTGTCCTTATGACTTTTCAAAAGCTCACAAGTCCTGTCAGAAGACAAGCTGCCACACAGGGACCAGTGTCAGCTAAGGAAAGAGGTGTTGCTGACATTTTCTCTGTCTTTTTCTTTATGATTTAGCACATTAGAGACTCTAGAACTAAGAAAAGGGTCACAGAAAAATTATGGCTCAGTTTCCCCAACTCTAGATCCCCAATTCTGAACCCAAGAGAGGGAAAGGAGGACAAGTTGGATTTGATATATAATTATAAATTTGACTGGTTTGGATTATAAAGCCAGCAAGTGAACAGGCAACCATGATTTTATTACAAAGAAGAAAAGAATATTTTTGACAAGTTTCAGCTAAAGGTAACAACTGAGAGAAAAGTCGCCATGTTCAATAACTACTAACTAGTTCCAAACTCTGTTAGCCCTGACTCTTTTCTCCTCTGATTTCACACTCTATAGTCACTTTATGTAACATGTAATCATCTTGCTTAAAATTTTTTTTCAATTCAAAGTATTTCACAATGTGTTGTCCTAACAAGGAACCAAAGGGTCTAGATGTTTAAAGGATTGCTGGTACTCATTCAATTTGTGACTTTTAATTTTGTTTGGAAAATCTTAAAGTGAATCTACAGAGGTTAAAATATGGAGCAGAGCAGAAATTGTAGGGTGGAGCACCTGCAAGATTGTTAGAGTGCATTATCACTTGGGGTTTTTGTGCAACCAGGGATTTCAAAGAGAATGACTCCATATGTTCCAATTTTCATTGTTAACATTGGCAATTCATTTAGGAGAATTTTCACATAGACATTAGTATTCACTTCCTTGACTTTGACAGCAGTTATACTATATTTCAAGGGACTTGAAAGCCAAAATATGATTACATGGACGTGACATGGAATAATTTCTGAATGGTGTGAAGATGGTTCAGAGAAAGTATGCTTTGATTTCTCGATGTCATTGAAGGTAAGATGAATAAAGCCTTCCCTGCAGGCTGAGTCATCACATTGCTTAAATCACTTTGTTCCTACTTATATTTCTTTCTCTTTTTTTTCCTACTTGTATTTCTATGAAAACATTTCTTTCACATTGGCTTAAAGATCAGTTTTCTAGCAGAGAGTTTAGGATATCTAAACATCGTTGTAGAGTTGATGGTAGGACAAGGAATTAATTGAGTTATTATAATTTTACTTTTCTATGGATTACAGTAAATATTTTATACAATAATTACTGTCAAACTGTAAGACATTCTCTTTGGATATTAATGCAGAGTCATGGAAATTTCATTTGATTGATTAAAATTGATCAATTTAAGACTTCAAAAAGTTTTTGCTTAAAGGCATCTAGCACCAAAAGTCTTAAGATTAAAAAAATAAAAAACTAAAGAAAAAAAAAGAACCTAGAATTTGAAAAAGTTGTTATTAAACTACTGAGATTATAGTTAGGAAAAGAGGAAAAGCTTTGTAAAGAGTTCTTTTTACTAAGAATAGTGGTAAAGAGAACAACAAACTACATGAGAAAGAAGTCTTCTGAAATTATCTCAGATGAATGCACATCCTGAGTAACTATGAGGATGTTAAGAGAACTACAGGATAAACAGAAGAGGAGAGACAGATGAAAAGAAAGATTAATCTGAAGTATTAAAATAAAATGTGTAAGGGAGATTAAATGTATATGCATGTAAAGGGGTATAGGTGGACAATTAATCACCATTCCTGGTTTGTTGCTATTTGTGCTCTAAAGCCAGAACAATTTCTTAGAATGGGGACAAGTGGGAACAAATCAAGTTTCTGATCAGAAAAGCAAGAAAATATCTACAATGAGTATTTACAGTTGAGGTGGATCTTGACAGTCCATGTCACATACTTTTGCAAACTTTCTATTTTTTCCCTGTATTGCTTTTGTCTTTTATTTAGTGTTAAAATTTAATTGAGTAAACTAAAGTTCAAGTTTAATAGAGAATTATCTCATGAAAATCAAAATTGACTAGATGGTTATGAATCATGCTACATCTTTATTTACTCTGATAACAATGATCTAAAATTTGAAATTATTCTCCTAAAATTATTTAAGTAAGTGGTTGTATAGAAATCTTTGTTACATGTACAAAATATGATTCTCACTGGTTATCTCTCTTATAGTTGCTTATCCTTCCTAAATTTCAATTTCATTTCCTTTTTAATAATTATTTATAAACTGACTGATAAATTGGTATGTATTTGCTGTGTACCTGATGTTTTAAACCATAATGTGATAAAAATATCATGAATGTACAAATAAAATTATTACACCAAAAGACACTGCCACTGATCCTCTCTCCAAATCCTCTCCCTTACACATTTATCTCATTGTCCTTTCCACCTTCTGAATTGGTTCTGGACCCTTTTTCAATAATGTTGTTCATGACTATTTTGTTTTCTTGAATTGATTCAACATATTTATGGGAGTTCTTGTCAAATAAAAACATGGCATAGCCCTATTCACTTCACACACTGGATCCAGCACCATACAACTTTTGACTCTTTCCCTAAGTTAAAATGATCATGAAAAGTAAATATTTTGATTTCACATCAAATAAATCATGAGAAGACACTCACAAAAGATTGCCAGAAGTATTTTAAAAAGTGGCAAGAAGGATGGAATAAGTGTGCTCAAAGTTGGGGGAAGTATTTTGAAAGGGGATTAACAGCAACTTGTCTTTTATTATAATAATATTTTTTAAAGTGTAAACATTCTCCATGTATTTTGACCACATCTTGTACACTGCAAAATGACTAGATCTGGCTAATAAACATATATATCATCTCATATAGTTATCATGTGTGGCAAGAGCATTTTATATTCATTCTCTTACCAGTTTTCAAAAATACACTCCATGCAGAAAAGTCAATGTGTTGAATTTATTCCTGTTATCTAATTAAAATTTTGTATCCTTTGACTAGCAACTCTTCAACCCTTCCCCAACTACTCCATCAGTAGAAGAGTGAATATAATATTTAATATATATACATGTACACAATGGAATTCTATCCTTCCTTAAAAATGCCATTTGCAATAGTGTGGATAAGTCTTGAGAACATTATATATTGGAGAAAACAAGCCAGAAATAAGAAGACAAGCATTCCATGATTTTAAATATATGTGGAATTTGTGAAAGTTGACATTATAAAAATAAAGGGCTGAATGTTGTTTAGCAGGTACTCATTTGGTTGAATTTTAACTTCTTGTGACATACCAGTGATTTATTTTGTTCCTTAATTAAGCACTTAAGCATATACTAGAAATTGAATGTTCTTTCAAAATTTCTATGTTGAAAGTGAATTTTCACTATGACAGTGATAGGAAGTGTGGCCATTAGTAGAGGGTCCCGTCATTAAGGCAGACCTCTGAAACAGCACTGGTTCCCTTATAAAAGAAACTTTGCCTCTTCTGTCATGTGAAGACACTGAGGGGACAGCCTCTAGTGAACCAAAGAGTGCCCTGCGTCGGATAGTGAGTTCACTGACACCTTGGTCTTGGAGATCCAGTTTTCAGAGCTGCGAGAAATTAGCTTTGAGTACAAAAAGACACTCAACCTATAATATTTCTGTTATAGCAGAAAAAACACCATAATTGGAACAAGACAGTTTATGAATTCATAAAGTTTGAAGTACCCTGTGTTTTGCATTTTTTTCATCAGATTACTTTGTAACTGAAGCATAAGAAACATCAGATAAGGATGAATAGATTTCCCTATAATTAAAAGGCAATTTAGTGTATTGGTCCTCAGTGTCAGTGTGAAAAGCCCAAAATTAGTTCAATTTAAATTATGGAGATGACTCTCATGTAATTTTTGCCCTAATGACTATAACACTTGAGATGGAAACATGAAAATAATTTAGTTCTTGCATAAAAAACTATAAAATGTCCTGCACTAGCATGCACTATCAAAACACAATGAAAGTATACAGCCTCTTTGAAAATTGCATATTAAAGTCAAAATTAATGAATTATAGAAGACCTCATATTCATTTTTATTTCAATACATATGCAGAAGATACATATTATTTCTCTTCATATAAAAGGAAATGCATTTATGAATTTATTAAAGTCTATGTTGCCAAATATAAGCAATATATGCACACCACAGTTTCATGTAAGAGTACAGAAACTAGACAGAAAAGAGTAAAAAGTGGTTTTTAAGAAAAACATGCAGCCCTGTCAACAAATGACACATTTATTTGTTTGTGACATGCATCAAGGCCCCTTCCAAGTAGACCAGATGATGCACTTCAAGCAAAGCACATGGTACTGCAGGTGCTTCCTGTTATACTTAAGCCAAGAGGACATCTCTGAAACGTTGTAACCAATAGAATGAGCCATTACACAATTTCTCTATTCTGTATCAAAAAAGGGGAATATAAATGAAGGACCATTTTGTAGTGAAAAAAATATGTATCTGTTTATACAAAATAGGATAGATATACAGCTACTTTCTCGTAGTTCAATGAGAAGAAAGATTTGTACTAACAGTGTTGAGACAAGATATCACATCTTTATCTTGTACTATGAATAACTGCTACGAAGACAACTATATGCAATGTATTAATTAATGTATCTGTCCTACTAACCTGTTTTGAAACTGTCTCACTGCTATTTCTTTCTCAATAAAATTAATAATAATAAAAAAGCTAGGACTCCAGACTGTCCATCTAACAGTATTTAAAAGCATTTACTCAATGTTCAGATATGTAATGTTCTAGCAAATAATTACAAATACACTAAGATTAAGGTTTTTCTGAGCTGTTTTTGAAGACATTCTGAAGTGCACTGGGGCTTTAAGATACCAGTCAATGCGCATTCTTGGTGTCCTGGAACTGTATTCCTGACTGCATTTTATGACCTGTCTGCACAGGACTAGCACCCTTGACTTTATCTCTGGCTGCTTAATTGAACAGAGCCAGTTGGTGAAATGTGAGCAATGTCCAATTTCCCAGGAGATTAATTCTTAAATAAAAACAAAGAGATAGATGGTACAGAAACACAGTATAAAATCATGCAATTATCTTTATACTTTTGTGAAATGACAGCATGCAGCCTTCTGTGTATTGCTTTCCTGGTCAATTAATCTTCTCATGGTTGTTATTGTTTTTGTGCTTGGGACTATGAATCCTTTGGAAGATTTTATGTGAATGTGAAAAGTAGGGACTTTAAAAAATCATCTTTTGTAATCAGAAACAGCAGATGCTGCTTGTTTCTTATGCACAGGTTAGAAAGGAAGGACAGGATCCACTGGTGAAGGAGGCTAATGATGAATGGAAGAGACCATGCAGCACCCACAGAAGAGAAGCTGCTGTCACTGTGAGTGTTCAGTGGTAGCAAAAATGGCCCTAGGAAACCAGTGTGTGCACAGTTCTTCCATTGAATGGCAGGATGTGAGAAAGGGTGTGTGTTTGTTTTTAATGTATTTTCAAATGTTCAAAGAACAAAAAGACCCCCACTTCAGAGAAGTAGACAAAACTGATGTGACTCTTAAGGCACAGTTTTTCGACCTACAGATTATTAAGGGAGAGTGTTATTTGTTATGTACATGCTTACATATTGATAGAAATGATGGTAAGAAAACAATTAGCAGTTAACATACTTTTCCCATGAAGATAAGAAGGTTATTTATGCAATAATAATGCATTTTGAGTTTCTGCATATTGGCCAGTGCTGTGTTCTGGAATACTAGGTTAGGGTGCTGGGATACTATTTGTTTCTCTTTATGAAATAAAAGAAAAGGAATAAAGAAAGCTGCTACTGAAGGAGCTAAGTAGGAAAGCTAAGATAATAGAGGGACCTTTGCATCTGATCAGGACAATCAGTGAATAGACCAGCCCTTAGCTGCAGGGTCTTTTCCATGTTGTTCTGAAAATGAGTTTTTACTAGGACAAAAATAACAGCAATGGTAGTGGCATCAGTGGTTGCTGTCATCCTCCCAAGCACTAGCGCAATGGTTATTATGTGAAAAACACTAACTGTGTGCTAGGAAATCTGTATTGTAAGCATTCGAACAACCAGTGAGATAATCAGCGTCTGCTTCCCAACCTTCCAGGTGACACCACTGAAGTCCCAGGGCCCCCATTAACTGAAAATCCATGCATATGGCACATAGGCACTGAGGAGTCACACCTGGCAGTCAGACCTAAGGATCCATGCTCTTCATCATCACAAATCCTGATTAGTTTGTGGCTAAGTTCTAGCAGAATTCTAGACCTAATTCTAGAATTTTAAAAGAAGCAGGTGAGAATTCCCATCAGATTAGTAGACTGATCGTTACCTTCCCATGTTGGATTGATTTCCCCCAGGTAAAGTTATCAACACATGGTTTTCATTTTGAGGTTATTTTATCAGGTATGTAAGGAATGAGAACTATTCAATTTTATTTCTAATGTTTTTGCTGCAAAAGTCTCATTATACTAACCCAGGTTTCTTAGATTAGCTCTTGTCTACTTTTTGTGTTAATCAACTTTTTCTTTACTTATGCCACGTTAAGAGTCTAACCAGCAGTTTCAGGAGATTTCTATTGCCGCGTGCTTACTTCCTGCTCCTGAACATTTCGGACCCAGCTGGGCTTCAGTTGTGCTTCTGGATTTATCCTGGGACCAGGTGAGAGGGGCAGCCTTTAGCTCAGTCTCATGCTGAAGGGCATAAAAAAGGCAGAGCCTGAGATGCGTGAAGTTGCTGCTGTGTGGATGCCAGGGCTCCCTTTCCACTGACAAAAGCAAGCTTTAAAAATAGTAATTAATGCCTGCACAGAGAAGGCAGGTAGTGCTAGGATCAATGATACTGTTCAGCACATCTCATTTATTTGCCCTTCCTTTTGCTGTCATTCAGTCTTTATTTTTAACTGTATTTATCTTGTAAAAGTATGCGAGTAGATTATAAAGCAGAGTTGGAGATCTCATGAAGAATAGGTTTGTATTAACATTTATTTGGGCTTGTATCATGTAGTTGCATTTTTTACTTGATATGACTGCTTTCCCCCCACCTCCTCCTTTGCTATCCCTTTAGTCTGAACTGTCCAGACATCATTCTGAGTTAGAATCACCAGGGAAGGATGGTTTGTTGAAGGATTACCTCGTGTAATCTACCCTGGAGCTACTCTAGAGTATCTGATTTGGAAGGTTTTTTGTTTGTCTGTTTTTCTGTACAGGGAATCAAACTCAGAACCTTGTGCTTGCCAGGCAAACACTGTGCCACTGAGCTATATCCCCAGCCAGGGTTTCTGATTTGGAAGGTCATACAAACATTTGCATTGCTGAAAAGTTTCCAAATACATTAATGCTCTTGGTTCAGAGACCTCACTCATTTTACATAGTACAAACTGAATTTTCTTTACTCCCCTCCCCAGCTTTGCTATGCATAAGAAAAGAATATACCGACCTTAAAATACTTTTCTTATTTTTTTAAAACCAACATTTAACTTATATGATATACCAATGGTCTGAAATATGGACTGTTTATCCCTACCACAAGACTACTGTTGATACTTTTATCTAACAGACGTCAAGCTAAGGCACAGAAAGGTGGAAAATTTTATTTTTAGCATGACTGACTACTTAAACTGCACTTAGAACGACATTGCTCTTTGGCTTCATCATTGCAATCTTTGTTCCTCGTCTTTCTGCTCTTAGTTTCCTTTTTTGAAAGAATATTTTTTAATACTTCTTTATATGAAAACCTAAGCTACTATTTTAGTCATCTTTTCTGTTCATGGACACCCACATGTTAAAGAAGAGGTTTAATATGGCTCCTAGTTGCAGGGGGTTCTGTACATGGTTGCGAGCTCCAAGACAAGAGCATCGTGGTGAAGGGGCACGGTGGAGCAAAGGTGCGTAGCTCATGGGGAGAAGCTGCTGAGGTGAAGGAGCCAGGGAATGTGCCTATTACCCAAGATTACGCCACCGTGACCAACCCAGCCTCACAGAAACCTGCTCCACCAATCCTGTGGGTGGATGCTAGCGCTGATCTCAGGTTGATACTTGTCTTACTTTTCACTCATTGCTGTGACAAGATACCCAGTGCTGAAAATTAGGGAAGAAAGGGCCTACTTATTGGCCTGGTGTAATTTTCAGAACAAGTCTTTCTTCAAGTTGGAGTTTTTGGCTACGACTGCTGCTCCTCCCTTTTGCTCTTGCTGCTTTGCTGTTTTCCGCTGCCATGCACTACTGCCCTCTGCCACGTGCCACTCTACCTCGGAGCCAGCCAACTGTGCAGCGAAACCTCCATAAACTGTGAGCTAAATAAACCTTTCCTTCTTTAAAAGCAGAAGTTGGAATTTTTTTCAGATACTATCATTTTGAATTTTGATTGTTTCCTGTTCACTATCGTTTTATAAATTACGAATTCTGTCACATACATGTTATATACATGTTAGATATTTTCATTCTCTATTTCATATCTTAGCATCACATTTTTTATTTTAGATCAAGGCTTTATATTTTTATATTGGGTGCTATTTTTCCTCCTTCCTCTTTTCCCCCTCTCCACTCCTTCCTCCTTCTTTCTTCTTTTCCTTGAACTGAGAATGAAACATAGGACTTTTGCACTGAGCTACATCCATATATATATATATATATATATATATGTATATATATATATATATTTTTTTTTTGGACAGGGTCTTTCTAAATTACTTATGCTGGACTTAAACTTGTGATCTTCCTGCCTCAGTTTCCCAAAGTGCTGGGATAACAAGCATGTGCTACCATGCCTGGTTTATGTTACATTTTTTGATGATTTTTTCAAATTTATGTTCTAATATTTTCCCAGGTAGTCTAACTTTAGTTGCTTTCATTTCAACAATTAAAAAAAAACTCAAAGTTTTATGGATCATTTCACTTATATTCTACTTTTCATATTATGTCCTTCTATCATAATATCTATTTTTTCTTACATTTAGTAATTTTAAATGTACGTTTTAAAACTTTTACTGTTATTTGCAGTTCTTCAAGTGCTAATTTACAGTTGTTTTGGTACCAGCTGACTGTCCCTCTATGTGATGTATTCTTGTGATTCTTACGATTTCACTAGAAAATCATTTGTGAGGTTTATTCTCCTCTGAAATTCTTATAATCCTGGGATTCCTGAAGCTTTCCAACAAAACTGTACATCCTGCAAAACCTCACAGCAGTCAGCAACTGTGGAAAAAATGTTGAGTTTAATATATAGTTTGGATTTCTATTACTATGTGAGCAGTTTATATCGGGAAATTACATTTACATGCTGAAGGACAGCCTTTGTGGGGTCGTTATTCTGTATCATCAACAAGGGCAAATCCCAGCCTTTCATTTTTTTATGAGGACATCAATCATCTTTGCCACTCTTTTTTAAAAAAGGCAAGAACTCTGAAGAGTCAGGCTGCGTGCAAAAAGTTTATGTCCAAAGCCCAGACTCTGAGTTGATTCAATGACAATGTCATATTCCCAGCAAGCTCAAGTGAAATTTACAAGTGTGTGTGTGTGTGTGTGTGTGTGTGTGTTTCTAATTTAGAAACTCTTCAATTCCTATCTTCACATGTACTGTGAGACATGGAAAGTTCTCAGCTATTTTCTCTTCAAACATTTTGTTTGCACATTTCTTTTTGTTTGCACATTTTGCTCCTTTTCTTCAACTTACAGAATGCTAATTACAAGAATGGTAGACTTTTTCCCCCTGCATCTTATCCATACTTGACTCATTTATTTTTGTTTTCTCTTGTTCTGTTGATGTATTTCTGGTGACCCATTTTTCAGTTTATTGCCATATATTTCATCTGTCTTTATATTTATTTACTAAATTTTTATTTAATTTGTAATATATCTAAGTATTCTTATTTGATTCACCCCTATAGGTTTTGGTTCTCTACTTATGTTCTTCATCTTATCATTTATATTTTGAGCATATTATTTAGTTATTTTACCACCCGTGTTGGACAATTCTATATTGGGTAACCTTCACTTCTGTTTCTTTTCTTTTCTTTCTTT
>NW_004524865.1:1131716-1133694 GCF_000260255.1 Octodon degus
TGTATTTTATGGAAGGGTCTACAGGGTGTTCAGAGTCTCACTATTAGATCAGGCCCGTAGTGATCTGCCTGTTTACAGCCTCCCAAGAGCTGGGATTATATGCACGTGCCACCATGCCCAGTCTCCATTTCTGTCTCAGTGTGCTCCTAGGGCAGGGCTGGCATGGCAGGCTGGGGATGGACCCCTGGCCCCTGCGCCTGTTTGTAGGCACTTCAATTCACCGAGCTATTTGACTGGCCCTTAATTCTGTTTCTCTTGACTCATTTTTTTCACTTGGATTCACTTCCTGGAATGGTTAGTGACTGCTAAATGCTAGAGAGCACATCAAACATAAAGAAAATCTGAGGACTTGATTGATGAAGGTATGTTTGCCCAGAAATCAAAGTGGTGGTATGAGTGGTGATGTAAACTTTGTCAGTTCACTTTATGAAATAGTTGAGAAGGATCAAGTACTGCTATATTGGATTAGTTCAAATCTGAGTGTCAGTGTCTTTAAACACTGCATTGTATTCAATTTGCACTTATGCTTGGGGTATAATCTCTACAAAATTCCATGGGAAATCTGGAGTATTTGCTCAGGTCCCTGTTTCTTGGTGGATCCTGAGATCCAAATTAGACTTCCAGTACCACAAGGCTGAATTAGCAGTTTAGCATTCCAGGCTGCTTAGTCATTACTTCCCAATCAACAGTACCCTGTGAAGCAAAGCGAAGTTAATTGTGAAGCTCAATGCTGTACCTCCTTCTCTCTAGGACTGCCACCCCTCACGTCCTGATTCCCCTGGAAGCTAGCTAAACTCCATTCTTTCTTTCCAGGACCATGACGTTGCCTATAGCATTTCTCAGCTCATTATCTCTTCTTTCTCTCTGGTTTTTCACCCTTTGGCTCCTGTGGTAACTATGAATTGCCAAATGTTTAAGAGTAAAAATGGCCTCAAAGTCTGGATTTAACTATTGCTTTCTATCCTGTATCTTGGCTTCTCCACATATAATTATTTTGACACTTCTTGGATGCACCAAACAGACAATTGTTAAGAATGTATTGTCCATTATTTATGTGCCATCAAAGATAGTGTTGGTTTTATAAAACGGAGTCCTCCATGTCTAAGAGTAAAATTCTCTAGTGAATTTAAAAATATAGACAATGTGCAACATATTAGCTTATTCTTGCTGATACAACTGATTTTTAATTTCTATCATCTAGGTTAATCTCCATGCCTCCTCTAGTTTTACTAGCTGTCTAGTTAAACCATGTTGTATTTTACACATCAATTTCTGTTTCTTAAAAAAAGGGAACATGTGCATCAACACACAAATTTCATGTTGATTGTTCATTTTTACTTTTTTTTTTTTTGGTGGAACCGGGAATCGAACTCAGGCCCTTGCACTTGCCAAGGAAGTGCTTATTCCACTAAGCCATCTCCCCAGCCCTATTGTTCATTTTTAAATGCAGAAGTTAAATACAAAAGACCTGCAAGGGCCAGCCAGATAGCTCAGCACAGTAAAGCACCTGCTTAGGCAGTGCAGGGACAGAGATTCATTCCCTGGAGTGATGTGCTGGCCCTGTCCCCAGGGTGCACTGAGACAGAGACTGAGTCAGGGCGTGGTGGCGCATACCTATAATCCCAGTGCATGAGAGGCTGAAAATAGGAGGATCACTACAAGTCTGATCTGTGTAGTGAGATGCTACCAAATACATAACAGCCTTGCAAATTATTAATATTTTATTTTATTTATTTGGTACAGGGTCTCACTATACAACTTGGGCTCACAGTGTTCCTCCTGTTTTCAGCCTCCTCAGCACTGGGATAACAGGTGTGTGCCACCATACCCAGTCTTGGTGGACAGCTCAGCCCGCCCAGGGTAGGGGCTGGTGCAACATGTGGTGCCAGGGATCAAACCCCAGTCCTGGTGTTTCCCTTTGCAGGTGCTCAGTCTCCTCAGCTATCTCTCTGGCCCTTAATATTTATTTATTTATTTA
>NW_004524865.1:1133794-1136701 GCF_000260255.1 Octodon degus
CCTCAGCTATCTCTCTGGCCCTTAATATTTATTTATTTATTTATTTATTTATTTATTTATTTATTTGACAGAACTTGGGATTGAACTCAGGCCCTTGCAGTTGCCAGGGAAGCGCTTATTCCACTGAGCCATCTCCCCAGCCCCCAATTTTTTTCCCCTTAATATTTTAGTAAAAAGTTGTTTTAATATTAATTTTAGTGTGGATGCTAAGCCAGAAAACTCCTTAAAGTCTGTTAAGAATTCATTTGCTTCCATAATCCTCTCTGTTCCATAGGTTGGTCTGAACCAACATTGTTCATGTAGATGATTTCTGGAGGTGAAACAAAAGCACCTCAACTTCACAGATGGTGTGTATGAACAGGACGTGAACTCAGTGCCCATGCAAATCCCTGCGAGTACAGAAGCTACAGCACTTCAAGGTCACAGGACAGGGAATCTCAAGGATCCTGGGTGTGACGAAGGGCATTTTCATTTTGCTCTTTTTGTTATTAAATCAATTGTTTAAAGACTCACTTAAATTAGTTTCATTTTCTATTTTGCATCAAGTGTATATGAATAGGAACTTCTGGGAAGATGCTGTAGTACTGAGCTGCAGAGAAAGAACCACTCTGAGAGTTAGTGTCTGGACACTGGAATATAGCAATGTGAGGAGGAAGAGAAGGATGGAGGTGGGTCCCTGGGATGCAGAAAGGATTTGAAAGGAGAACTGAAGCCTACAGGGAGAGTAAAGAGAAAGAGAACTCAACAAAGAAGGAGGATTTGACAGGCAGCACTTTCTCCATGAGTCTGGACTCACTGCGCAGATGAGCCAGCTCAAACCTGCACTGGAGAACGCAGAGGCCTGCTCCTAGGCATACATCAGTGGAGTGGAGCAGCTGATATGGTGGACCTCAATGTCTGGTGAGTTCTTCGAGTTCAGACATTCTCCAGGAGAGGGGCATTGGTCGGGAGCCATCTTGATGAGGGGCAAACTGAGCTCAGAACACAGACCAACTGCTGCTGGTGTCATGTACCAGCTCCCCGTATCAAGCTCAGGGAGGTAAATTCAAGTCAGCAGGTGGTCAGAAAAGTAAGTTTGAGCTGGCATGGAGCTAAGCTGACTCCAGTAGGAGATGCAGGAATTGCTTCAGGCTGAATGGGTCTGGTCCAGCCTCAGGGGCAGAAACTAGCCTCAAGTTTAGTGGAACCAAGATGCAGAATCCCTGGGATTAGACACTCCCCCTTTAGAAAGCTGGATTGATAAGATTAATTAGCTGGGATCTGGACTCTGTCCATAGTGTCTACTAGCGACAGCAAAGGCACAGCTTGAAGTGGACATTTTTCTCTCTTTTTCCTTGTATTTCTTTCTCTTTTTTGTTTTTTGGTTTGATTTTTCTTACATGTGTGGTCTTATTATGTAAGTATAATAATGATATATGGGGGTTTTGTTGCTGTTTTGATCTGTTCTTGTTTTCATTTCTCACTTTTCTCTTTCCCTCTTGTCTTCTTCACCAGCTGTCCAAAGTTTTCCTGACCTCCCTTTGTCTTCCAGCCTTGCTTCTGATAATTCCTTCTTCTTTTATGTCCTTATTTTTTCCCATCCCCTTTAAAATTTTCTCCCCTAGGGTTAAATGAGGGCTTATTATACTTCATACAATCTTCTGGTTTGTCCACAAATCTAGTTCATACGATTAATGGTGTCAAATTAATAGTTATCTAATTCAGCCTTTTCTAGGATGTGTTTGATGCTATTGTCACTGCTGATTGTACTACTTTACCCACAGTAACAAAACTGCTCTAATTTGTTCTTTCTAGTATACCACAACTGAGACTAAGGGTCATAGAAAAAGTTATAGGACAGGGGCTAGGGCAAATAGGCAGCAATTTCTTAGGCCCAATGAATTGTAGAAGTAGAATCTTAAAATATACTTAAAACCCATAGCAAGCTACACTGGAAGACACCTTTGAAGAAGTTATTTCCTAAGGGTTTTAAATTATAGCAACAAAGCTACATGCCATAGACAATGTATAGGCACTGACCCAGGCATTAAACTAAAACAAAAGCAAACAAAGAAACAAAACAAAACAAAAACCCACACACAAAATAGAAAATGAAAAGACACTTAAACAAATTGCAGTCCCAGATTTCAAGCTCACTAAAAGCAAAGCCAGGAGGCAATGAGGTGGAACAATTTTAAAGCCACCTACTTGGACTCTGTGATGCAGTAAGAGCAGAAGTAATAAAGCAGATAAATGAGATTCTTAAAAAAACAACAGAAATAATTTCTCAAATATCTATAGAGGGGTTGACCATTCTTAGCAACTCTAGAGCAGATATAGATTTAAAAAACATAGAGAAGCTTAGGAAAATAACGGAAACCATCAACATCCAACATAGGAAAGGCATAAAACATATTAAACCGATTCAGGATTGAGGGTGTAGTTCAGCAGAACAGCACCTGCCTGGCACGCAGGAGATCCTGAGTTTGCTTCCCAGTACCAAAACCAAAACCAACAACAGCAACAAAAATAAAATGAAACAGATTCAAGGATAAATAAAGGATATTAAAATGTCCATTGAAAGCCCATGCAGCCAAATGAGCTGATTTAAGGATAGACTCTCAGCTACAGAAGACAAGATAGTAATTAGTGATTATGACCAGAAAGACTTTGCAAACATAGCAAGAGACCATGGGAAATCGATATAGTGACTACTGGATTATGCAAAGAAGGATAACATTGACCAGAGTCAATGAAAAAGAAAGTGAGAGCACAAATAATACAAAAACCTAATCACAGAAGTCTTAGCAGAAAACATTTTTGAAGGAAAAAACCCAGAAGAATCACAACATACTTCTCTAAACAAACCCTCAAGTCATGGAGAGCTTGGATTGAAGGTTTATTATTATTATTACTATTTTGTATTTA
>NW_004524865.1:1136805-1146435 GCF_000260255.1 Octodon degus
TTTTTTGTGTGTGTGTGGAACCGGGGATTGAACTCAGGCCCTTGCGCTTGCCAGGGAAGCACTTACTCTACTGAGCCATCTCCCTGGCCCCTTGAGTAAAGTTTTTAAGTCCTAAAAGAAAACATACTCCAACCCAGGTGAATGTACCCTAGTTTTCAAAATTGATGGTAAAATAACTCCTTGACCAAGAACACCTGAGGAGATTAATGAATACCAAACCAGTACTCTAAAACTTTTTGGAAGGATGTTCAAGAAAGATATTCTAGGATTAAAACTCCACCAACTCCAAAAGAATGATCTACCATGCAAGGAATGTAACTAAATAAAGAGGACAAAAGGGAGCCAACAATAGGAAAACAGCATGATAAGGTTAAATAAATACATATCAGTTATAACCACCGATGTTAGTGATCTGAATACACCAATCAAAACAAGCACACAGTCACAGTGGATAAAAAAGCAATACCCAAAAATATGTTGTATATAAGAAATAGATTTAATTCCAAAAGGATTTCATAGACTGAAAGCTAAAGGGTGGAAAACAATACACCATCCAACAGAGACACAGTAAAAGCAGGGATATCTATTCTGTTGCCAACAAGGTGTACTTCAAACTAAGAATGATTTTGAGAGACAAAGAAGGTCACTACATTCTTCTAAAGGGAATAGTACAAGAAGAAGATAACAATAATAAAAATTTTTGAAACAAATGCTGGTTCATCCCACTATACAAAACAATTACAGGCATGACAAATCAAATAAATACTAATATAATTGCAATGGGGAACCTCAAAACACCACTGTCGCAAATAGATTGTTTAACTAGATAAAAAAATCAATAATGAAATTTTAACACTGAACCAAACTTTTAAACAAATGGATATGATAGATGTCTACAGACTATTCAACCTCAAAACACTAGAATACACATTCTTTTAGCTGCATACGGGAATTCTCCAAAATAGGTTAAATACTAGCCCACAGAGCATTGTAAAGTAAGTGCAAAGGAAATGAAATTATCCTATTCATATCATCAGACCATAGTGCAATGAAATTGGAAATCAATGGCAAAGAAACCACAAAAGCTTCATAAAACCATGGAAATTAAATAACACCTTCCTGAAAAACCAATGAGTCACAGATGAAATTAAAGAGGAAATTAGACAGCAACTAAAATTAAATGATAAGGCAAATACAGCCTACTGCACTTTGTGGGACACAATGAAAGCTGTCCTATGAGAAAAATTTAGAGAAGTGAATGCTCATATCAGGAAAATAGAGCAAATTTAAATAAAGAATATTGAACTTGAAGCTTCTAGAAAAAGAGCAGAAGCATGAAAGCTTGTACAAGGGAGGAAATGATAAATATCAGAGCAGAAATTAATGCAACTGAGACTAGAAAACAATATAATGAGTTAATGAATCAAAGAGTTGATTCTTTGAACAATTAAATAAACATGACAAACGCTTAGTCAATTTTATCTTAAGATTCAAATCCATGCAATCTGGAAAGAAAAAGGTGAAATTTGAATAGATCATGCAGAAATCCAGTAGATAATCAATACTACTTTGAGAACCTGTATTCTAATAAGATGGAAACCACAAAAGAAATGGATATATTAAAAGCCACATATTAACCACTAAAGTTGAATCAAGAAGGCATAAAAGTAAACCAATATCAGTAAATGAAATTGAGGGTCATTAAAAATCTTCTGACAAAGTAACAGATTCATTGCTGAATTGTACAAGAAATTTAGAGAATACCTAATGCTTCTTCCAAACTCTTTAATGAAATAAAAAGGATTCAACTTTTTTTTTGCAGTACTGGGGATTGAACTCAGGACCTTGCGCTTGCCAGGCAAGCGCTTATTCTACTGAGCCATTTCCCCAGCCCAGGATTCAATATTTCAAAAAGTGTTCCTTGATATGCTGATGCTAAAACCAGAGAAGAATCAACCACAAAAGAGAACCATAGGTTAGGCTCCCTAATGAACAAAATTAAAAAATCTTTAATATGATACTGGCAAGCAGATGCAGCAAATTAACAAGAAGATTGTATGCCATAACCAAATAGGATGAAGTCCACGGATGTAGAGATGGTTAAACATATACAAATCAATAACTTTTAACACCATATTAACTGAGCCAAGTTGAAAAACTATATGATCATATCTTTAGATACAGAAAGTGTTTGACAAGGGCCAAAATCCATTCATGATAAAAAAAAACCCTATAGAAAATTGGACTAGAAGGTCTATAGATATCTCCATCTGATAAGTCATCAATGGCAAATCAAAAGCCCACATCATACTAAGTGGACGACAGTGGAAAGCTTTCATTCTAAAACCAGGAGCAAGACAACGATGGCCACTACCACCACTCTTACTCAACATAGTTCTGGAAACATTAGCCAGAGAAACTGCAAATGAGAAATTAATAAAAGGAATAAGGGTAAAAAAGGAAGTTGTTAAATGATCATTATTTGTGGGTGACATGATACTGTACATAGAGAATTCCAAAAATCCACCTAAAGACTTCTAGATGTAACTAAATCCAGTAGCATAGATGGATACAAGGTCAACACTCAAAAACATCAGTACCATTCATGTATACAAATAACAAACTCACTGACAGAGAAATTAGGGAAGCAAGACCTTTCATAATAGCATAAAAATGAAATGCCTAGGAATCAATCTAATTAAGAAAGAAAAAGAGCTCCATACTAAAATTTATAGTATTCTGAAAAAAAAGATTAAAGAGAATATCAGAAAATGGAGAGACATCTGTTATTCTTTATTCTATTTTTATTTTATTTTATGTATTTGGTAAAGGATCTCACTATGCAGCTTGGTGTCAGAGCGATCTTCCTGTTTTCAGTCTCTCCAGTGTTGGTATTACAGGTGTGTACCACCACGCCTGGTCTCAGTGGCGAGCTGAGTGTGCCTGAGGATGGGGCTGGTGCAGCATGTGATGCCAGGGGTCAAACCGCAATCCCTGTGCTTGCTTAAGTAAGTGCTTAGTCCACTGAACTATCTTGCTGGCCCAATAGCTGTCATTCTTGGTAGGAAGAACCAATATAGTGAAAATGGCCATACTTCCAAAATTGTTAAATACAGTTAATGCAGTCCCAATCAAAAGTCCGACAGCATATCTCACAGAATTAGAAAATCCTAAACAATCCTAAAATTTATTTGGAACCAGACAGCACCTAGAATAGCAAAGACAATTTTGAGCAACAAAGGCAAGACAGGGGCATCAAAATCCCTGACTTGAAACTGTATACACAGCTACTGTGATAAAAACAAAAACAAAACAAACAAGAAAACAACCATGGTACTGGCAGAAAGACTCGAGGATCAATGGAACAACTCGAAGATGCAGAAACTACTCCAGACATACTCAGCCGTTTATCTTTAACAAAGGAGCCAAATACATTCACTGGAAGAAAGATAGCCTTTTTAATAAATGGTGCTGGAAAAACTAGCTTTTCACATTCCAAAGATTAAAACTAGACTCATACCTTTTACCATACACTAAACTAAAATAAAAATGGATCAAAGGTTAAAACTAGACTCTTATCTTTCAAATGTACTAAACCAAAATAAAAATGGATCAAAGAACTAAGTATTAACACAGAAATACTAAATCTGCTAGAATATAGAAAAGGTAAGATATTACTGTAGGCAAAGAGTCTATGAACAAAATCCCATTTGAACAAGAATACAAAGCATCAACAACTGGGATCTCATTGAATAGATTTTGCACAGAAAAAGAAAGCACAGAGTGAAGAGACAACCCACAAAGTGGGAAAAATATTTTGTGGGTTTTTCCTCAAAGAATGACTATTTAGAATATGTAAGGATCTCAAAAATATCAGACTCCCAAAATTTAAGGACCCAATCCATAAATGGGCATCTGAAATTAAGAGACACTCCTCAGATGAAGATATAGCAATGGCAAATAAATATATGAAAAAATGTTCAACATCACCAGTTATTTGAGAAAGGCAAATTAAAACCACACTGAAATTTCAACTCCTCTGGAAAGAATGGATGTTATCAAGAAATCAACCAATAATAAATGCTGGTGGAGGTGTTCAGAAGAAAGAACACTTCTCAACTCTTGTTTAGAATATAGAATGTTAAAACCACCATGGAAGTCAGTGTGGAGATTCCTCCAAAGATTAAAAATAGAGATTTCTTTTATCTTGGTCTTAACCATCCAGCAGAAAAGTGTAAAAACGAGGTATATAAAGTAAAGCCATATTAATATGCTGAGCTGTGAAAGGCTCAAGTCAACAACTTCTGTGGACAACCCACTACTATTGTGGACTGCTGGACTGCGATGGATTGTTTTGCTGAATTCACGCACCTACAGTATTTAGATGCCAATGGAATGCTCATCTCTGACAGGACTAAACAGAAAAGGTGATACAAAGGAAGGACCATTTTGTATCTGTATATGCAGAATAGCTAGGATAGATATACAGCTACTTTCGCTTAATTCAATGAAAAGAAAGATTTGTACTAATAGTGTTTGGACAGGATATCCTGTCTGCATCTTGTACTATGGATTACCACTAAGAAGACAACAATATAGAATGTATTAATTATTGAAACTGTCCTATTAATCAGTTTTGAAACTGTCTCATTGCTATTTGTTTCTCAATAACATAAAGTAAAATAAAATGAAAAAATTAAAGATTCCACTTGGTCTAGGTATTCCCCTCTTGATATCGTCCTTGCAAAAAAGTATCAGACCACAGTGACACATGCACCACCATGTTTATAACAGCACACTGTGCAATATCTAAATGTGGAAAAAGCCTAAATGCTTATCAACCAATAAATGGATAAAGAAGTGTGGCCTTTTATACACAACAAAGTGCTGCTCAGCCATGAACAAGGATAAATTTGAGACATTTCCAAATAAATGGATGCATGTTGAGACCATATTCTTAAGTAAATTAAATCAAACTAACATATGTAACTATCACATTGTTTTTCTGCTGTGAGAAACTGAAAGTACAAATAATGACCACAGAAACTGTGAAATAGGAAAAAAAAAGTTCAAATGCAAAGGAGGTTGAGAGAGAAGGAAGGGAAAGGAAGAAAGGGAAAAGATAGGAAAAGAAAGGAAAAAAGAAGTGAAGATTTTTGGAAATAAGGAATGGAAGAGGGGTTGAAGGGAGAGGGGGAAGTGGAAAAAAGACTCAAGATATAACATGTGCAGGTACAAATGTCCTGTGATGAATGTGATCACTATATGTCTAAAATGTATCAATAAAGTTAATTAAAAAGTATATATGAATAATAAAATTGCTGAACAGTATGTTTCAAACACCTTTCCTCACAGAATCTATGACTGCATTTTCATTCCACATGTATGACAAGATAGTATTCCAGCGTATAACTGTACTTAAATTCTAATGTAGTTAAAAGCTAAGGTCATTTCCTTTTGCAAGGATTTTTGTTTTCTTTTTTCTTTCTTCTTTTTTTTTTTAAACAAGTATCACCCAAATTTTAAGAAACAGAGGAAGACCTTGAGCAGCCTTCCATTTCCTTTCATTTCTTCCTCAGTGTATACCAAGCCAACTTGGCCATTGCAGAGATTGTGTGAGCAGCAGGGGTGTGCATGTGCTGCACAGTATGTGCCTTCCTGCCTTCACACTTCCAGCTCAGAAAGGACCCTTCAACACAGACCCACAACTATGCGAAGGTCCTCAGCCTGTACAGAAATTATATTACTTGTAGTTTCTTTATAAATGACTAAAATTAAGCAACCATAGTTTTCTAACAAAACAGGACTTACACTGAATTAACAGAAATTCTAGAATTTTCACACATTCTTATCAGACGTGTCTTCACACAGCTTACTTTAACCAAGAACCACAGACAATGGGTTTTAAGTGTTACTTCTACGTACCTTCTCTTGGGAAGAGTTTGTGTAGGGGTATACTGGGTGTCTATGCCTTGTGTGGGGGACTCTGCGAGGTGTGTGGGGAGTTGAGAAACCTACTTTGTATGTACTGAACATGATTTATTTATTTATTTTTAGTTTTTATATATTTAGTACAGCGTCTCAGTATGCAGCTCTGACTCATAGTGATCCTCCTGTTTCAGGTTGCCCAGCGCTGGGGATACAGGCGTACGCCACCATACTCTGTCTTTGTGGCCAGCTCAGTGCTCCCAGTGCGACGCTGGCATGGCATGTAGTACAAGGATCAAACCTGGGTCCTTGTGCTTTGCCTACTTCTTGTTACTTCTTGTAACTTCTTAGAACTCTAACAAAGAAACTTGGTCAAAATAGTCATGTGATGTCTCTGAGATAGGAGGTTTTCATGGTAAACTAAGGAGCTTTGAAGAAAATCATTACTATGAATATGTTCAGTGAACACAGCTTTATTCTTTTTCATTTCTATGATTAGACAAGCCCTTTCCATTCTATTAGTGATAGGTGTTGAAAGGAAACACTAGAGCCCATTCTGCCTGGACTATGCGTTCTTAGTGGTGAACATATCTATGGACTGTTTTAAGGGATATTCTGTGGATAGAAACCAAAGCTTAAGAAATTTCTTTGCCAGGAAATTATTAGGACTTAAGAATATACCATCTGGATGTGATGCTGTAATAATATCATCTCCAGTGGGATTATGTGTTTAGTAGTACAAAACATGTCTCCTTTCTAGTGTAAGATTCAGCTCATGTTCTTTCTCTTTATTTATAGATTTTTAAAATATAACACACATCTGAAATGGGCCAAGGATTTGACCTTCTGCATAGGAACCAGAAATAAAAATGAATTTACTACTGTTCCCAATTGCATGAACAGCTCTTTTATTGCTGATGGGAACAGGGGGCTGCTCTGATCATTTTCCACAATCTCCATAGAGGCAGAAGCAGAATGTGCACTGGCCCCTAGCCAAAGAAAGCGTACAGGCAAAGAGCCACGGAGACCAGCGCGGTAAGGTCCTATTTACCAGCTCACAGGGATGCTCAGCAAACATGCCTTAATGCCTTCAGATCTTCTAATTCTTGCTGCTAATTCTAGATTTATGAATGATTTATTATGGTTTCTAAATTTCCCACTAAAAGGTTATTTACATAAATTCTCAATAGTGGAATTATGAATGCATCTTTAGTGAGTCAGATAATGTGCTCTCATTTTGTTTTTGGTAGGTTGCAAATGCACTGTTAACTTGGTTTCCAACTCACAAATATTTTGAAATTCAGCACAATAGCATTTTGAATTTATTTATTTTAAATAGTGACTTCAACTATTTTATTAAGCAACTGTAAATAACCAAGATTTTCATGAAGGCATAAATATGACTATAGTTTTACTTTCTGGGCCTGTGGCATAAAAGGTAAAATGTAAAATTTAAAAGTACTTTTCAATGAGAAAAACAGAAACAATGATATGCCAAGCTTCATGATTATTCTTAACCAATGCAAATACTTAATAGCCTACTAGTCCCTATATATTTGTTATAAAATAATGCAGTATATAAGCAAGTATTCATTCTTTTATTTCTACAGTTGTCTGTTCCTACCATAATGACAGGGAATTGATCTCTAGAAATCTCATTTCCAGTAAAGACTTGCAGTACAGAAACATAAACATCCATATCACTAAAGACCCATTAAGGTTTTTAATTTTCCCTTTACCTACATTACAAAAGTTCACTTTTACCCTTATCCCAAAAATTTATGGAGAGAACAGGAAATGGGAAGTACTTGGACATAGCGGAAAGCAGAAAGTTGAAAAATAGGTACATAATCTATCACACACACAAACCCAAAACCCTACCTAGGGTGTCCGCCTAAGGTAGGTCTGAAGTGTGTTATTTCACTTGGTGGCATGCATCTGCTGTCTAATGTCATGACTGTGTCCATTTGTGTTTTCACCAGCTGGAATGAAGAAGAGTACAGAAGCTGCTAATAAACTTCACTTTAGAAGAACAGTCAGCAACCAGGATACTCACTGTAGAGTCTGCAGGGGAGAGTGAAGAGGAGCAGAAACTACTCTACAGAGCAAGATGGAAGGGTGGGTGGCAGGCAGGTGGATACGCACACGCAGAAATTATAAGGCAGATAAGATACGACAATAGCTAGATTGTAGGCAGATAAGTAGATGACAGATGGATAAGGGATAGGTAGTAGACAAAGACAACGTAGAAAAGGAGCATGCTTAGCAATATGAACACTGATCAATGTATGTCCAAGAAAAAGGGGCCTTTCTAAGGCGGAAACAAAGAAAATGTATTCCTGACTCTGGCTCTCCTGGCTACTGAACAATGAATGGTCTTTTAAAAAATGGGGAATGAGAGAAGCCAGTCAAATGCAGACACTCCAAAGGCAGAGGAAAGGCCTTCCTAGAAGTTTAGAAGAAGTGAAAGGAAGTGAGCAGGTGGTGAGAGGCTCTGTTCCTAAAGAGCCAGGAGAACTGCCTTCAGCAGGCAGCTGGCCTCCGCCCTTCTCACCTTAATGCCACACACAGATGAGGCCTCACGGTGAGCCAGATGAAAGAGGCAAACATTTACCCCAGAAGCTACCTGTATTTACCGGAAATGGAAAACACTATTTAAAAATGGATAAACTGCAAGACATGATCTGTACACAGTGACTAAGGGAATACATTACACAAATAGAATAAAAACATTGCAACTTGTAAAAATTATTTTCTTAAAAATTACTAGAAAGTAGAGGAAATCTATAATACCACAGTATGCTCTCAACCAAGCAACTGTATACCTGATAAAAAACAAACTATCAACTATCAAAACCCTATAATAGATGTGGAGGTATGTACAGATTACAGACATGCAAACAAAAAAGTAAAATAGTTAGAATGCCTGAAGAAATCCTAAACAATGGAAGAGAACTGATACTTAATATTATCTAAAATCACTTATTCAAAATAAAGAAACCTAAATCAGCATATTGAAGGGTTCACTATATACAGAGAAAATTTTAAAATGGTAAGTTCCTAGATATACCATAATAAAACTATAGGTTTTAAAAAGAGACATATTATTTTCAGGTCACAGGTAAAATGACAAAGTCACTTACAATGGAAAAAATGCTGCATTAGAATTATACTCTGTTAGCCAAAGCATACAAAGTATTTAAAAAATGAAATGCTTAAAAAATCAAAGAAAATAATTATGAGGGCCTTTAAGTTAAGGCCACAGAACTACATTTTGAATAAAAAAGAAAAACAGGGCCGGGGAGATGCCTCAGTGGAATAAGCGCTTTCCTGGAGAGCGTAAGGGCCTGAGTTCAATCCTCAAAATCTCCTACAGGATAAGCAAAAAGATAAATATCAGCAACATACTAATTATGAGCATTGAGTACATTTAGTTGTATATTACAATTTTAGTGAAAATTTAATCATGCTATAAAACATTAATCTGTAAAAAAGAAGAGAACAGGAAACATTCTATGTGGAGAAAAAAAACATGATTAATATTTACACCTAGTGAAGGGCTGGCCTGATAGCTCAGCAGACTAAAGCACCTGCTCAGGCAGAGCACAGTGACTGGAGATCAAGCCCCAGCATGCTGTGCCAGCCCCGCCTCTGGGGCACGCTGAGACAGAGATTGAGACTTGGCGTGGTGTTGTGCACTTA
>NW_004524865.1:1146535-1165290 GCF_000260255.1 Octodon degus
ATATATATATTTACAACTGGCGAATAAAATAGAATAATAAGACAAAGTGGAGATCACCTGTGTCAGATATATCACAATTTTCAAAGTATGAAATATATATGGAAAGAGAAAAAAAAAAGACTTTATAATTGGTCCACAGAAAGCAATGTAATACATGGTGGTGTTAATGGAAAATTATACAGCAGTGCTGAAAAACAATTCCAAACTTTCTTCTTAAACAATAGACCTACAATTACCATATGGCTCAGAAATGATATTCTAAATTTTCATACCAAAAAAATCTTACGTGAAGGCCATGGGTATTTCTCAGGGGCGTAGTGCCTGCCTGACAAGCACAAGGACTTGAGTTCAACTCCCAATCCAAAAGAAAAAAAAATTAAAAATCAATCAATCAAAAAATCTTATGAAGTATAACTACAAGATTACTTAAAGTAGCATTACTTTTAATACCTTTTTAAAAGCCACCAAAGTGACTTAGAGTAAGTCCATATTTATACTAATCCAGGTATATGGCAAGGAATACTGCTAAGTGATAAAAAAATAATAAAGTACTAAAAATAATAAAGTACTGACTCATATAACAACTTAGATGAATATCCGGAAAGTAATACCAAGTGAAAAAGATAGCTGCTAAAGGTCACAGGATGCCTTATACAACATTCATGAAATGATGTAATTGTAGACAGAGAAAATTGACTCTTTCCAGCAGCTGGGGACGTTTGCACAATCATGGTGAGTGTGAACAGATATCAGGGATACTACAGCATTGGTTACACAAGTTCACACATGATAAAATTACGTGAAATTACATACACACATTGTCATTGTAATAAATGACTGGAACTGATGTGGTTTCTTTACTGAAAGATGCAACCACTAGAGGACATAGTCTGAGAGGTATATGGGAACTCTCAGTACTATACTATATTAGCAATTTCCTGTTTGTGATTATATCTAAATAAAAAGCCTGAAACGCAAATCGGTCCCTCCAAAGGATGCAATTCACCTTTTCTAAGCAGAGGATTTATGTCTGAAGAGTGAAAGAACTGAGATTTGCTGTACTAATCAATTTCACCTACTACTGTTTCACAGATCCTTGCAGATAACAAGGAACTCACGGAAGAAAAACTTTATTTCTCAAGACACCATACTGAACAGGAATTTTCACTGATTTTCATCGGCTAAATCAGCCCTGACATGGAATAACAACATGGAATGAATCATCACCCAGAATCAAGGCTTACAATATAACTGAAGTAATCAAGACACTGAGGTCTCTACTGCAGAGATATACAGACACCCCTGGAGGAGGCGATAGCTCCCAAGTGTGGACCCACGCAATATGTCCAAATGATTTTGGATAAATTCGCTAAAACAACTCCATGAAGGAAGGGCAATGAAGCATTTCATTTAAAAGCATGGAAGCAAGTGGACACCAACAGCCAAGAAAATTTCAACCAAAACCTCACATCTTACTATTAAACACTCAACTAGAAATGGAACACAGACTTAGGTGTGAAAATGAAAATCTATAAAAGGTATTTAAAACCGGAGACAAATTTCAGGAAATAAGACCAGGCAAAGAGTTTTTAAACCTGATAGTAGAAATAAATCTCATAAATATAAGACTGATAACCTGAACTGATAAATATTAAAAACTTTTATTCTGTAAAATATCCATGTGAAATGAATAAAATTAAAAATTGTAAGCTATAAAATGGAGGCAATATTGGCAAACAACATATCTGGCAGAGTAAAATAGCTAAAATGCAAAAACATTGAGGCAATATTTTGGACTTGATTGTGGACTGCAATTTTCCAGCCCCCCACAATGAGAGAAATAAAGAATCACACATTGCCTGGCAGGCAGGGCATGCAGGGAATCCAAAGTAGCCAGGCTGTATTAAATGGATACAGACATCATAAGCTTTCCTCTACGTTTTTACTGAGGCCAGGCTGTATGTTAATGTGACACTCATACATTTAACAAATAGGCAGAGCTGTTTGAGTCAGAAAGTAGTTAAAATGATATTTAAACAAGAGGACTTTAGGGGCTGGAGAGATGGCTCAGAGGCATGAATGCTTACCTGGCAAGTGCAACAACCTGGGTTCGATTCCTGGTTCCGTATGCCATGCCAGCCCCAGAATCACAGAAGCAGCGTAACAGCCACTGAAACTGGGCCTGGTGGTGCATGCCTGTAATCCCAGAGCCGGGGACATTGAGACTGGAGGGTTGCTGTGAGTTTGAGACCAGTCTTAGCGGCGGGGGGTGGGGGGGGGGGGACAAAAAGTGAACACAAGGACAGCCTGAATTGCATAGTGAGACCCTGTCTCTACATAAATACATACATACATACATACATACATACATACATACATACATAATACCTTCTATAGTGGATTTCTAATAGGTGGTCAACTTCTTGCACCCAGATGAATTAAAACAGTGTAGTGCTGGGTGCAGAAGGCCAACCTGATGTCTACTGCCCGCAGCATAAAGGTGGAAGAAGAAGCTGCTGCTGAAAAAGTGCTGTTAGAGATGGTGTTCTGAGAAGCTGTTGGAGCTGCTGGAAGCTGCTAGTTCTCTTGGGCTGTTCTGCTGGAGGAACTTGTCTTGCGAGCTTTCCTGGTGAACTCTGGAGGAGCTCTGGTCCTCATCTTGAGCATCTTTCCTCGCTCCAGAGGGGAAGATGGTGCACTGCTCAGCCTCATGGAGAAGCTTGTCGCATTGACTTTCCTGATAGGAGCTCGGCTTTCCTCATCCCTGGAGGAGCTCGGGACCTCACTGTTGCCGAGGACAGCTGTGGTACTTCTGGGGGAGCTCTGGTGCTTATCTTGAGTGGTGCTTCCTAGCTCCAGTATGGACCCCTCAGCCTGCTGGCACAGATCCTGCATCCCACTGGCACAGACTTTCTAGCTTCCAGCCCTGACCTTTGGGCCCTTCCAGCACAAATCTATGAAACAGGCCCGCAAGGGACTTGGTTGTGGGCTCTAGGCCTCTAGCTGAACTTGTGGGAGGCACCGTTATGAGCTCTAGGTTTTCGTCTGGACTCATGCAGGATATTAGGATCCAGGCTGTCAGCTGGAGTCTTTAGTAGCTAGTGTGTGGACGTATTTCCTGCACTTCTCATATACGATACTTGTGTGATTCCTTATTAAATATTACAAAATGTATCCTGTATTATATTGTTCATCCTACAAAAACCCCAAACCATGACACCTATTCAATTTTTAAAAAAACAAAAGAAGAAAAAGAAAAGGTCTTTAACTTACTCAAGCTATTTGTGGAGAAACAGGCCACTGGCGCTTATCATCAATTACTAGTGCCGTGGTCTGGCTATAACAGCTGGAGGTGAGAGATATAACTGTATATTCTTAATTTGTGCATGGACAGGAAATGAATAGGAATATAATGGGGAGAAGCACTAAATTATATATTCCTCTACCAATAATATTCATGTCTTTTAAGCTCTCTTGACATTTACCTTTTTTGTCTCTTCTCTCCCCTTTTCTCTCCCTTCTTTCTTCTTTCTCATTTTTATTCATAATTCAACATGTCAGACATCAGACATTAGGCCCTATCTGGTAAGCAATAGAAGAAACAGAACAATATGGAAAGCTCCTTAAAGCCTACAGCCTCTTGTAAGGGAGCAGTATATAAAAAGTGTTTCAAGGGCCATGAGAAGTCTATACACGCACTAGAAGGAGAGGTAACTAGGTTTCCGGAGGGTATGAAAAGACAGAAGGGACCACCTCACACAGCAGCCAGGAAAGTCCAGTGCTGCTGGTTCCACTGGGGTCCTCTTCAGTTAGGCCAAGCTCTTTCTTCCATTGGGCCCCACATCTTTATCAGCATGGGCTTGGATCTCTGAATCAAGATGTAATAAGGCCTGCAGTGCTGCAAAAAATTCACTCTGGGAGTCAGAAGATGCGAAGACATTCAGAGATTTTTGTCAAGCTTTGTTTCAAGACAGCGGAGAAACAACTCTTTGAGTGTAGGATCACTTTGGATCAGGAAGCAGTGGAAATAGGAGCATTAATGAAAAGGATTTTCTTAGTTCTCGTATTTTTTCCTAATTCTGTTATTGGGCTAAGTTTGCTTCTACCTCTTAGACTATAAGAAAAAGAGCACAGAATTTCATCATTAAAATATTGTATTTAAGTCTCAATTCTGTTTGCCAGCTATGTATTTTGAGCCTCAGATTTCAGCAATAAAATGAGGACCCAGAACCTACCTCCCTGGATTATAAGAAATGTACCTCTGTCTCATGTACAGATTTATATTAGTATTGGTTATTTTTAGTTGCTACATGAAATCTGAGTTTTTGCTAAACAGAATCCCTCTTGTGAGACTCTGTGTGTGTGTGTGTGTGTGTGTGTGTGTGTGTTTGTGTGTGTGTGTGCATGCTCACATTTTCTTAAGCAGGTATTAAGTTTTTTAGAAGATAAATCTAGATTCTTCTTTGAAATAGTTTTATCAAAGACTGCAAATGAACCACAAATATATCATGTGAAAGTTCAAATAACAAAACAAAAATAAAGCTCAAATCAATGATTGAATGAAATTAATCTGCTAAAGCAAGCTGAAACAAATATTAAGGTTCTCTGAATCATCCTTGGTCTAGTACAAATTACAAAGTCGTTTTCTAACACTCTAAATCAAAGAACAACTATATTCCATTTCTCAAACTTGTCTCTTTGGACTTTTATATGTTCATTTGTAAAGAACACAGATTCCTGAAACTCATCATATATCAAAATTAGAAGAGTCATTGGAATCTGTATTTTATCTTCTAGGGCAAGTGCTTATAACCAGGGAAACGTATGGCAGTATGCTTTATAGCAAGTGCTAGCACAATGTGAGTCACAGGCTAGATATTGCCTGCTGCTTGTTTATAAATAAAGTTTTATTAAAACAGTTGTATCCATGTTTGGACACTAGCACTAAAACAGCACAGTGGAAGCATTTTAACAGACTTTATCTGACCCACAAGGACAAAACTATTTAGTATGGTTTGGATCCTCATGCTGAAAGTCCTCAACCTTTCCTCTAAAGAAACTTTAAAGGCAGTAACAAGATTATTAATTAAGGAATCAGAGGCTGTGATTTTAATAAACTGTTGTTTGGATTTTACCAAACAACATTGAACCTAGGGTAAGGGATTTAGCATTTTGAAAATGAAGACTATTCTCAGCTGGTAGTTGAGGGTGGGAAAAATGTAGATCTCACCTCCGGAGACCTGGAAAAAAGAAATTATCTGAAAAAACACTAGAAGTTGATCAACAACAATGTCCTGGTCCTTTCATTGTTTTTTCTGAAAGTGTTACTAAACTAGCAGAATAAATATATAACTGACAGGTTTTGAAAGGCAGCTATGTCATTCATTATTTAAAAAAAAAAGAAAATTAATATTTACTAAGTTATTGATAGAACAACATCTTTCAGAATTTGAATCTATGAAGAGGGAATAAAATAAAATGTGTTTTCGTGTTAAAATGCTTGTGGACCACTTGATTTAACATTCTTTAAGGATCTTTCTGAGCCTAGAAAATTCTGTGAATACCAAAGTACCACGTGGATACTTCAAAGTTATTCAAGTCACTACTCTTTGTTCCTAAATAATGAGAGAAGGGTGCAGCATTTCTAACGAAAGGGGTTGCATTTAAAACAAAGATAATAGAGTTATCTAGGCTTATAAGTTTGGTAGCTACAGAATGGAATAAGGATAAAAGTGTCTTTTTATTGCTTTTTATTCTCTTGGAAAGGCTTTAATATGTAAATGTTCCTGATGAATCTTCAAAAGGGGAGACATACTATATTGTGTTTCCCAAATTTGTATGAGCATAAAAATTCATTTTCCTGAACATTTCATGTGGCCTCTTTTCTACTGAAAATCCTGCTTTGAATAATGACAATCCAGGCTTTTATCAGGTAGATTTATGACACATGGATTTGGGTAATGGATGGACCAGAGGACAATCTGGGTAAAGGATCCCCAGAGGGAGTACATGCTTGGGGTGTCCTGAAGGCTTCAGGTAATGATTCAAGGTGGCAGAAATGAGGAGTGGGGTTTGGGGGCAAAGAGCCTCTGCTGTTCAGTACAAAAATTCTTTCAAGGAATTGACAGACATGCCATCATCCTACAGAGGTGCCATCTACTCCTCCAAGGTTAATTCACTTCATCAGCTTGTACTCTTACTTCCTAAGATGCATTTTCCTTTTCCAAGTTTTCTTTCTTTCTTCTTTCTTTCTTTCTTTCTTTCTTTCTTTCTTTCTTTCTTTCTTTCTTTCTTTCTTTCTTTCTTTCTTTCTTCTTTCTTTCTTGATTTGTGGAAAGCCTTTACTTCATAACAACAATATTTATGTACATTCAACATTATTGTAAACAACTATACATTTTAGTTGGTAAGTGGTTATTTTATGAGAGATCTAATTTTTAACATGAATTCTTAAGAAATAGGGCCCAGAAGTTCAGGCTTCTTTACCTTCAAAGTGTGCTTCTCTGGGCAGAGCAGTCTGATAACGGAGTTGAAGCAGGTTACCTTTGTCTTTTGCTTTCTTCTTCTTCCAGTTTTTTTTTTTTTCATTCATTTCAGAACACTATCTTGGCTCTCAGAGAGCTTGATGTACTTAGTACTACAATAATTTTTCTGTTCAGAATCGTACCCTTGACTTCTGACAACAGCAAGCTGCATAACACTGTGGATCCTTACAGTTCTACCATGGTAACACTGATGGAGCATTCCTTTCTTGCCTTTTCCAAATTTTCTGGTCTTTTAAGCTGGTTCTGAATTCCATCATACCTGGCTTCTTTGGTATGAATGTGTGTGCTTTAGCACAAAATGTGACTTACACTCACAGGGTGTCCAGCACAACTGCAATCAGACCTTTGGCCACATACTGACAGTTGTGAAGAGTCATCAAGTAGTTTAAGAAACAGAAGTAAAGAGAAGGGACAGGGAAAGTGTGAAGTCCATGAAAACGGCAATCCAAAGATACCCCAGAAAATAGAATGTAAGGCACACATTCCTGGTCACTAAGAAGACTTTTCTTTGCTCTTGCTTTTTAGTGACAATCTCGGGTGCAGCCAGGTACGGCTGAAGTTCACTTTGGCTAGAAAACACAGACTATATTGCTGAGAATTTGTGAACCACACTTGAATGTTTCCTTCCTTTTTAGCCACTCATCAGAAATACTCCAGAAGACCATATGTAAGGAAGAGAAAAAAGCTAACAGGACAGTGAGGTGGTGGGACAAGGTCTATGCCACCTGGTGTTGTCATATTTCTGTTAGGACCCTAAATATTTCCACTGTGAGGTATCTGGCTGCTGTGTCCACTCCTGTAAGACCAGGTAGGATTGCTAACATCCAGTCTGCTGAGAAGCGGCTCCTGTTGCATAGGCCCCTTCATACATGGTCCAATTATCACTTCCCATCTGGGCCAGAAACGTGCTAGGAGCTATTTTAAAATGGGAACAGTTCCTGTGCAGGGCAGGGACTTGATCCAGATCTCTAGGTGTCTGTTCTGCAGCTCCTTCTGATGTGTGCTACAGAGATATGCTCACCATATGTATATGCCACACACAACAGCAGTGCATCAGATCCCCAGCCACCCAGTCCTAGGGATACGATGCTTGCAACAGAGCTAGCGCCAGTTAAAGGCCCTTTCTGGCTTTGAACTCTGTTACTGAAAATTGGTGACCTTGCATGCACGCCAAGAAATTGATTGACAAACATTAGAATTATGATATATTTTTTGAAGATTCCAAGAAGCCCCCAGCACTATACCTCTTTCTTAGTGTTTGGAGATGCTAAGTATAATGTCACATTTGTTATCCGTCTAGAGAAATCTAGACAGCCACAGCAGCACTGTGGGTGCCAAGGCCCTGCTCCAATGGCATTTCATCCCACTTATCACAAATTCTTGGTAGCTGTGACACCACTGCATGGCAAAATTATCGCCATGGGTTTACAACCAGAAGTCTGATTCACTATTGTCAGCTAAAGGGACAAGGCAACTCCCAAATCTCTCTTGAAGATGTGTTGTCTCCAGTCATTTTTCGTGCCATGATAAGTGAACCATCTATTTTTTCTCTGTGTCTTCTCATGTAAAAATTTTAGTTTCACTTCTCAAGCAAAAATTATTCTTGTTCCTCTATATTCTAAAACTACCAGTAAGCCAAGAGCAGATATTTTAAATTCTTTTCTTTAGCATTTGGTACAAAACTTTGTGGTTTGTTTTGAGTTGAAATATTTGTTAAATATTCTCATAATCGTATCTCCACCATAAATGACTCATTGTAACATGTCTACCTCTACTACATATTTTTTCCAGAATTTGAGAGTACAATGATGTCCTACGTGTTAGTAGTGATGGATCATGTCCTTTAGCTCAGTCTGGAAACCTCAATTTTTATTATTTAAGACACTGTGAAAAATGCTCTGTTCAGCTTTAAATAGGTTTACAAAACACTTGAAGTTTTTTCTTTTAGTTTTACTGTGTTTAAAAACTTGACAATTTGGTATATAATTATACAGCATGGCCAATTAACTTGTGAACTAGGTACTGGTTGCATTATCTATGCTCCGAGAGAAAGAACACAAAAGCCCAGATGCAAAATACATCCTGCAAGAAATCACCAACTATGTTTCAGGATGATTATCTTCCAAGTTAATGATAAGAGTTTACATGAAAGTTTTTTTATTTGAATTTGACCCATCCTTTACTCAATATTTCTTAAATGATCTTACTTTAGTCTATATGATCAGTGTGAGAAAAAGTAAGGTGACCCAAGTCAAGGTCCTATGTGTATACTGACAAAGAGCGTATGTTTAATATTTATTCTTGGAACTGTATTGCACCCATTCTAAAAACCCACCAAAACAATAATTCTTGAAAAATCAGCAGGGATAGAAACATAAATGGCAGGAGAAAAGGAAAGAAATGCATGGGTTCCCTACAGTCCATGCATAAAGCACAGATGAAGATTTTCTGACTTAATGTTATAAACTCCTAACTGCAGTTATAATGAAGACTGGCAATGGCCGACATCAGTGTAAATCGCGATGCTGTCAGATCAGCCAAACCTGGGAGAGGGGGGACAAAGAGGACAGCATCTGCTCAGAAGCATTTTTATGGCTAATTACATCCCATAAACAGTGTCAAAGCAAGACAACATGAGAAAAATGCATCATAGTTATTTCTTTTTAAAAATGTATTTAGTACAGGGTCTGTAGGGTCTAAGTAGCCCAGAATCGCAGTGATCCTCCTGTTTTCAGCCTCCCAAGTGCTGGAATTACAGACGTGCACCACCATGCCCAGTCTCCATATTCTGTCTTAAATTAGCCGAGCTCTAAAATGTCTTTTGTCTTGTATCAAGTGTATATTTTTCTATTTGTTAGATGAGAATACTGTTTTTAAGCAAAATATTGAAAAATGGCTTATTAAAATAAAAAAATTAATTTTCTTTTTTTACTTTTTTTCTCTCTTTTTTTTTTTTTTTTTTTTTTTTTTTTTTTAGGGGTAGTTTTTTGTACAGGGTTTTACTACACAGCTCGGACTCCTATTGATCCTCCTGTTTTCGACCTTCCCAGTGCTGAGATTACAGGCATGCACCACTGTGTTGGGTCTCCGTGGCCAACTCAGCACACCTTGGGGCAGGGCTGGCACTGCACATGGTACTGGGGATCAAGCCTCAGTTCCTGCACTTGGTTAAGCAGGCGCTTAGTCCACTGAGCTATCTCACTGGTCCTGAAATCAAACATTTCTATAAAGGGAGAAATGTATCTAGAGAGAACTAATGTTTAAATAATTTTGCTGCCAATTAAGAACATGGTCCTTCCTACTGGTAAAACCAGTGTGAGGAGTCAGGAGCACTTTAAAATTTATACCTTTGTGAGGATGTGGGTCCTAATTCCATTGTACTCCATATTCTGTATTCTGATACACCAATCTTATCTACAAGATAACAGAATGCCTTGATCTTATTTAAATGTTTATTATGATAACATGCTCAAGTGAAAATACTTAAATGTAGGACTTTTGGAAATTTTAAGATATTTGCTTTTATAAGTCTCAAGTGGAAAATTTAGAACAAAGCTAGACATGTATATACATATTAACAAACTAGAAAAATGCATGAAATGTAATCTTAAATAGTATATCTAAGAAAATCTACTGGTAATTTTCTAGATTCCACTTAGCTCACTTTTACAGATTTAACTTCTATCAGTTGAGTAAATATATGTCCCCAAAACAAATAAACCAATTTTTTTAGTGATACAGAATAAACTAAGTTTTTCTACTTTAATCCATATTCCTAAGGGAAACAAAAATGTATTTTATTAAATCACCAAGTAATGGTAACTATTTCTTTAACTTTAGTGTTTAGTTCTGTAATTAAAATACAGATTTTCATATAGAATAAACATTTGTAATTTTCATTTAAAAATTATAGGTAAAAATGAATGTGTTTCTACAGGCAAAAGTATTTTTAAGAATGAGGTCTGTGAAATCGAGAGAATCATGTTTGGTTTGTGAAAACCCTTCTATGTACATACACTTTTGCACTTGATAACAGAAGTCTCAAGTAAAGTGCTTACACAGGTGCACATTTCTCTTTCTTGGGGATGTGCTTATAGTACCAGACACCTAACTCTGTGGAGAAGCTCTTCTGAACAATCTGTGATGCAGCCCAGCTTGCTACAAAGTGTTTGCACTGGCTGGCCCACAGGTAGGCAAGTGCAGCACTCAGTCATAATCAAAAAGCCCTGAAGTATGGGGCAGGATGATGCAGTGGGCCTGACCAAGTGGCCAAGCTGATGCTGAGCAGTGACAGACAAATCAAGCAATTGACTCAGTGCGGGTGCAATAAATTACTGTGTTCCTCACTGGCAATCACCTGGGGCCAGTGAGTCGCAGGTGCTTGTCAATGTCGCAAATTCTACTTCGAAATTGATGTGAGGATTTTGTTGGCTGGCAGTTTTTTCCAGAACATAGAAGCCACGGAAGATGCTAGATTTCTGTATTAACAATGACATTTTCTGTGAAAACCTACAGGAGTTTGGCGAATTCTTTCATCCAAATGGGCATTTAGCAAACACATTTTCTCAGATTGTCTGTTTTGTATTTTTTTTTCAAGCCATGATCATTTAATTCAGATCACAAAACTTGAGCTACACACCTAACACATAAGCTTCTTATATTATTTAACTATAAATAAAGTTTCTTTTCAGGGCATCATTGCAACTAAGTTGGAATTATCTAAATAAACTTGTACTGCCATTCTTAAAGTACTATATATAGACTATATTGAGAATAATCTTAAACATTACTTTTTTTAGGACTAATGATAAATGATGAGGTAGAATAGCTTCAGCAGATTTCCTAGCCCTAGACCCCTAAATTAAGTTTGCACTGACTTTAAATACTGGCGGCTTCTTAGGCATGAGAGCTCTGGGTTGCCGAGTACCCACTCTTTAATGCAAAGACTTATGTTTACTTTTTCAAATGGTTCAGTCTCATTAACACGTAAGCCCATAGCAGACCCCTAATCAAAGACCAATTTGTAAAACTGGGCCATTTTAATGTTTTTACAATTTAATAAATACTTTTCTTCATGAATGTAGTCATGCAAGTTGTTCAGCAGTATTCAAGTTATAGTTTTCCTGATTGGTCTGTAGTCTTCAGTAAGTATAGGAAGGTACTGCATGAAACATCTGTCAAACTAGTAAGACTGAACTGACGCATCCATCATTTTCAGGATTGTTGGTCACCTGGGCATATTTACCCCAAATAACCTTGCCTCCTTGTGTCACAAGGCCCGGCTCCCTCAGATTCACCTCAATCACTGTTACTTTGGTAATAACACCCAAAGTTGTATACAGTGGTGATGAAGGATTCTTTTTCGTACCAGGTATTGGCAAGCAAAAGGTGGCTTTCAGTCCAGGATGTGTTACATGGGCCTTAAAATGTAAGCCCACTGGTTTAAAGAACCTTTCATATTTAGGTGGTTTTCTTCTAAAGCCATCTCAACAAAGCAGATTTTAGTAACCATTCTCTTCCATGCCTTCTTTTTTCTCTTTCCAGTTCAAATAACTTTTAATACTTCCATTACTCCTGGGCACAAACTTTGAGCAGAAGAACTTCCCAGTTTCCTGCCTTTTCATTTCTGTTTAATCATGTTGGAAAGTACTTTTGCATGAGACTGTCCCTCTCTGTCCAGCAGGGAGGCAGGTACTGCTGAGTCTTTTCATCATTCCTTTGTTTGGCGTTTCTCTTTTCATGCATCTCAACAGTCTTCTTCATTTGTATTTTCTCTGAAATGCGCTGTTTATGGTAGAGCTTAGCCTTCAGGCCAATCATTGTTTTTTTGCCTTCTTTGCATGTTCATGAGCCTCTGGACTTTCTTTCTTTCTCTTTTTCTCATGGTAATCCAAGTGGTACCCATTGCATTTATGGTGCAATTCAATATATTCATTCCGTGGCATGATGACAGCTGTGGAGCCACTGCAGGTGGCATCAGGTGTGCAAAGAAAAGTCCTAACTTTGGGGTGTCCCAGACGCACAAACTGCCTCTGCGCATCCGGCTTGTGTGTATTTTCTTAACTGCCACTTGATCTACAACAGACTTAAATATGCTTAATATAAAACTGAAAGTTATACATTTAAAAAAATACAAATAGCTAGAGACCTTTATTAGACTAGGAAAGCATTTCCTGTAGATAAATTTGTTCAAATAAAATAAGGATTATTGTATCTTGAATGTGGATTGTTTAATAATTTGATCTGATTTTTTTAGGCTGCCATGATATCTCTCAATTTGCCTCTATTTTTAACACTGAAAGATACTTGGAGCATTTATTTTTTTTTTTATAAACTTACAGACCTACCTTTAAAAAGGCTAATTGATTTATGTTTTTCTGAATAACACAAAAATGTTGAACTATACTGAAGCATTTTACAGAATCATTTCATGGAAATTCAATAAAGATTTGTAATATACAATGCAATACATGCAGACAGAGTATAAATTGACCATTCTGTAGAGAAAAGGAAACCTAAAATCATGCCTGGGGCTTTGAAAAAAGAAATGGATATAATGATTAATGCTTTGTGAAACCAGGGGCATATTTTCTTCAAGTAGAATTATGTATTACCCCCCATTAGCATGTTTTCAATTTTGCACGGCAGTTTACATGGTAGCTGCAACCTTCTTACTCCAACTCAGCCCTTGGCTATATTCTGAAGCTCTATTTGTATTTAGATTTTATGAATAATGAACAACTGCAAATATAACATATACCTTTATTCACTCATGAGAAAATTTTAAAATAGAATACATTTTAGCATAAATCATAATAAGTGTTTAAAATCCAAGAGAATTAAAATTTGACAAGGTGAAAAATTTTTTATTTTTCTTTTAGTTTTTTGGGAGGGTATAAAAATAGGAACCATGAACTGAGGAAACCCAGAGTCTATTTTCTAATTGGCGAGGAAGCAGCGCCTTTAAAATGCTCTTTCTGGCCTGCCCTGGATGCCCACATGCCTATGCAAGTTGGTGAACAAAGGTACAGAGGAACCTTACGTTACCTAGCACGGTTTCACAGGGAGTGATTATTTTATATTACTGTTAAGTGTGGAGTTGATTTTACATTGCCGTTTCTTAAAGGAACTGCACTGAAACCCTCAAGGTAGACAGAGCACAGTGCTGAAAACAGATCAGAGATACAGGAGTAGGTCCTACCAACCTTCCCACCCTCTTAGGGATCAGTCTTTTCAAATGAAAATGATCAGCCTTTCAAGTTGTAATTGGGGATAAAAAATTATTTTTATTCGCAGCACTCTGGGAGGCTGATCCCAGCCTGGGCAAGTTAGTAACTTAGTGAAACAAAAAACACAGTGAAGTAAAAAAAGAAACAAAAAAGTGGCTGGAGATATAGCTTAGTGTAAAAGCCCTGAGTTTAATCTGTTAGGGTCTGTGTCTAGTTGACCCCACCAAGTTCTCATGCAGTAATTGGGCAGACTTCTACAGTTAAAAAAACAAAAAAGACTTCTACAGTTGCTGATTAACTCATGATCTACTGGGATTACGGGTGTGACTACTGCTGGGATTATGGCTGTGAGTGCTGGTGGGATTATGGGTGTGAGTGCTACACCAGCCTGGGGCAGATAGCCTGAATGCAATGTAAGGGAGACAGACCTGCTCTCTGCAGCCACTGTTTTTTTTTTTTTGTTTGTTTGTTTGTTTGTTTTGTTTTTTAATAAATTTTATTCAGAAAAAAATTGCAATTTGACAGCTTCAAAACAGGTTGGTATACGAACACACTCAGCCACCTTATCTTTGACAAAGGGGCCACACATACTCACTGGAAGAAAGATAGCCTCTTAAAAAATGGTGCTGGAAAAACTGACTCTCTATATGCCGAAAACTAAAACATGACCCAGTTCTATTACCATGCACTAAACTAAAGGACTAAAGTCAAAATGGATTAAAGATCTAAACATTAAAGCAGAGACACTAAATCTCCTGGAAGAGAAAGTAGGAGGAACTCTTGAAGACAGGGGTTGGCAAAGACTTCATGAGCAGAAATCAAATCGCATGGGAAACATTTGAAAGAATTAACAACTGGGACCTGCTCTTACTGAGAAATTTTTTCACCTCAAAAGAAATTACCAACAGTGAAAAGACAACCCACAAACTTGGAAAAAATCATGACTAATAAGTACTCAGACAAAGGTCTGCTCTCTAGAATTTATAAAGAACTAAAAAACACTAAGGCCCCAAAATTTAAAGACCCATTTCAGAAATGGGCATCCGAGATGAACATATGCTTCTCAGAGGATGAAATTAAAGAAGCGAATAAATATATGAAAAAATGCTCCACATCACTAGTCAGCCAAGAAATGCAAATTAAAACAACACTGAGATATCATCTCACCCCAGAAAGAATGGCTATCATAAAGAAATCACCCAACAACCAATGTTGGAGAGTGTGGGGAAAGAGAAACCTTTCTCCACTGCTGGTGGGAATGTAGACTGGTGCAACCGTTATGGAAGTCAGTGTGGAGACTCCGTAGAAAAGTTGGACTGGGAATCCCATTTAAACCAGCTATTCCTCTACTGGGAATTTCCCCGGAGGATCTAAAAACGTCATATCATAGTGATATATGTGTGGCTATCTTTATAGCAGCACAATTTGTGATAACCAAATCTGGGAAACAACCAAGATGCCCATCACCTGAGGAATGGTTGAAAAAGATGTGGTATTTTTACACAATGGACTATTACTCATCTATAAAGAATGATAAACTTGGGGCCGGGGAGATGGCTCAGTGGAATATGCCCTTCCCTGGCAAGCACAAAGGCCTGAGTTCAATCCCTGGTTCCACCAAAAAAAAAAAAAAAGATAAACTCGAAGCCTTTATATTGAAGTGGATGCCACTTGTACATATACTCATAAGTGAAATAAACCAGACACACATGTGAAAAAAAAAAATAACAGGTTGGTAGGAGAGTTACAACAATTAATACATTGCAATTTGTTGTCTTTGTAGTAGTCATTCATAGCACAAGATGCAGACATGATATCCTGTCCAAACACTATTAGTACAAATCATTCTTCTTATTGAATTAGGAGAAAGTAGCTATATATCTATCCTAACTATTTTGTATATACAGATACAAAATTGTCCTTCATTTATATCACCTTTTTTTGTTCAGTTTTGTCAAAAATGGGTATTCCATTGCCATCCAAATATTGTACGTGCATGAATTCATCAAAATATTCCAATATTGTCCAGTACTCTACAATAATAGTGGGTTATCCACAGGACTGGCAATGTCCAAATCTGATGACTTGAGCCTTCCACAACTCAGCATATTAACATAGCTTCAATTTTCATACCTCATTTCTATACTTTTCTGCTAGATGGTTAAGGCCAAGAGAAAGAAAGACCTATATAATAAAATATGTAACTTTTGTATCTGACACAGTTAGTCAAGTCCCCTCAAGGCTTATCCCGAAACCCTGTACCACATTTTGTAGATCCTTTGTCAGTGTCAGCCATGTGGATGTGTCACGGCCATTGCTTGACCAATTTACTCTCTGAGAAAGTTTTAAAGAATGTTTTCTCTCCCTGTGACTCTCTCTCTCTCTGTCTCTTTCTTTTTTTTCTTCTTTTTTTTTTTTTTTTTTTTTTTTTTTTTGTGGAACCTGGGATTGAACTCAGGCCCTTGTGCTTGCCAGGGAAGCACTTATTCCACGGAGCCATCTCCCTGGCCCCTTCCTGTGACTCTCTTTAGGCACACACTACATCATTGATTACATTCCTCTGTGGCCCTATAATCTCCTTGATTAGAAAATGTGTGACACAACTGAGTTACATGATGTTACAGTACAGGTTCTCCTATGTCCTGAGTTCTCACTGACCTTGAAAGGCTAGGGCCAAAATTTTGGCTGTCCTTGCAGCTTTTCCTTTTCTCTAATTTTTGGTCTGCAAACTTAGGTTGTTAACCCTCCAGAAGAGAAGCTTATTATTGCCCTACAACATATGCAGGTGGGTTTAACCTTACCATCTGTCTGAATATCAAACATCTTAGGCATAAGATGGAATATCTTAAAAAACAAACAAACATTTACTTGAGATACAGTCTAGCCATAATTGGTATGCCATGACAAGCAGTACATATTTAGAAGACCAGAATGACAGGCATTCCAAGCATGACCCCACTATTACACATTGCTATCTTTGGTGTAGTTGCTCAGTTCACATGTATCAGCAAGATGGGGAAGGCAATGATCCTGAGAACTATCAGCAAGTTGTTCAATCTAGCAGTTACTGGGTGGGATTCTTACTCTGTAGCCATTGTTACTCTTCCGTTTTGTTCTTGCTGTTTCTGCCTTCTGCCACCATAAACTGCTGCTTTCTGCCATTTGCCAGTCTGCCTTGTAGCCAGCTTTGTAAGGACTAAAACCTCCACATACTGTAAACGAAATAAACCTTTTCTTTCCTAATTTTGAGTGATGGGTATTTGTCCCAGCAATAAGAAGAGTAACTGAGATAGTTCCTCAAAGTTAAGTTGCAATGATGCTTTCATTTAGCTTTTAAATAAATTAATGTTAAAATTCACTTATATTGCACAGTATACTTTCAAAAAAAATGACAGACACAGTAAGAAGGAAGGATAACGGGAAAAAACCCATCAGATGCCAGTATTTAATTAGGTACAGTATGTGGGATGTGAAACATGTCAAATTTAGTGTAGGGATATTTAGTATAACTGAGAAAAATAAGCTGCAATCATATTTGATGTCTTATTCTAAACATCAGCAATCCTGTATCTGAATTCCCAAAGTCTAAGCAAATTACAGAAAAGGTGTCTCTTTCTGTATTCCTGAAGACCATAACCATCTTCTGGATTGTTCCAGGGATAGAAGGCCATAAACACCACAGAAAGGCGGGGCTGCCTAGTTTGGAGCTGCCTGAAGGCTCTCCAAGCAGCTGCTAGTTTAGTTTGCCAGAAACCATTTTCTTCAAACCGGCAGACTGCCAACATTCCCTTTGATTTGTTCGGAAACCTTAAAATGTTTCAGCCTTTGATACTGAAGTGAGGCACCCTGCAATGATCTCTCCAGGTAGGTCCAGGTGTCCCCTGCATCTGGGGAGAGGTGGGCTCTGTTGGGATGGATAGCCTGGATGTTCATGGCTTGCTCATTCCTCTTGCTCCAGTTCCTCTTGGCCCAAAGTGACTCTTGGGCACCCTATTCCTCCTTCCACCTCTCCAAGAAATGTTTTGTATGGGAAGGTGTGAATTACTATGATAGGTGGACCTAGCACTGAGGCATTTCAAATTAATATAGGCAATAATTGTTTCTGTATTGCTTACGGAGTATCAGTTCAGACAGATGTTCAAAAACTAAATATAGTATTGATAAGTCAAACATACACTTAGAAAAGTTTCTACCATATCTTGGGCAGATGTAAGCTGCCATAACCCACTCAGTTCTTCGAGGAATTTGATTGTAAATAAAATTTTGCGGCATGCCCCAAACATTTGATGGCTCACCAACCCTTTCTTCAACTATTAGCTAATTATCTGACATACAAGAAAGAATATTCTGTAGTCGACAATTTGGTAAAACACAGATGTAAAATTTGTCCAAATATTATTGATAAAGAAAGAGAATAAAACTTAATTCTATGAGAAACATTTTAGGATGAAATATCTCTGTACATTATGCATAAATTTCAATAAAAGGTTAAAACAACCATTTTAATTGTTCCTATTTTATTCTATATCTTACATACACATGTAAATTGTGGATAAGTGTATTGAAGAAAGAGCCTCCCCAAACAAAAGTTCCATTAAGTCATTTGGATTACTCTTTCTTCTCTTATTACTTGATTGGCCTAACTCTCAAGATATCTGTGCTCAAAACTCACAGTAAAGTTAAGGAAGGCTTAGCCATTCATAAATGATCACACCAGTACTTCAATGAAGAGTGGATACATCCCCCCAATGCACTGTATATGTGGCTATATATTCTGTTTTAAAGTCTGTAAAAAATTTTGTTCTGCAAGCAACTTTTTGGTGTCTCCATCCCCTACTGGCTGTCACCTGAAGCTATATCCTCTGTGTTTGGCTTGTTATCAAATGAAATGTTTTTCTTTAGCTGCTAATAGGATAACTGCTCTCCTCCAGGCATTCTTCAATTCTGTCTAACCCTTCTTTTTTGTCTTCCTCCTTCCTAC
>NW_004524865.1:1165390-1166410 GCF_000260255.1 Octodon degus
TCTTTAGCTGCTAATAGGATAACTGCTCTCCTCCAGGCATTCTTCAATTCTGTCTAACCCTTCTTTTTTGTCTTCCTCCTTCCTACTGTGTTTTTTTTTCTCATCCTTGAAATGTGTATGAAGCCAGGTTGCTCCATACCATCCAACGCCCACCCTTCCCCACAAACTCAAGTCAACTGTAATATGATCAACAGTGTGAGTTTTCTCTCAATTTGACTAAACTCAGAACAATTTTTATTACAGAGTCCAGGTCTTGCCATTCCTCTGACAGACCCTTCAGGAATTCATACAAGCTAAACACAGAGCCCTTATTCTCCCTGTCCAGAAAGCATTTACTTCACAAAAGTGAATGAGATATAACTCACTTTAAAATCATTTTGTCTGATTATACAACTCAAGATTTTTTTTTCAGCCTGGCGACATCTCTTTACTAACCAAAGGAAATGGGGATACTCATCTCCCCATCTCTGAAGGAGGTTAGGAGACTGACTGCAGGATACCTTGCTCCAAATGATAAAACTCTTCTTTGAGTGAGACCACTTTCCTGCTTCCATGTTTTTACTAGTACTTACCACCAAGGTATTAAACATTTTACTTGTTTGTAGTGTGCAATTTTAGTCTCTTTCCACAGGATTACAAGCTTTATGCTTATCAATTTTTGCCCATATAGACTTATTTTCTACTTGTTCATAGCTATGTCCCTGATGACTTCATGGCTAACATTTAATAAATTGAATTGATGAATAAAGAAAGGAAGAGACCCAAAAGGTGAATATAGTTTCTTTTTCTTAAATTTGGTACTTGGAAGAGCAACTGTGGCTGTGTTGAGTGGGGCTTTAGTGGAAGCATGGGAGAAGGGGAGGGGCATGACCACATTCCACGGCCTTCTGCTCAGGAAAGCGAACAGTGCTGACTGGAACTGCCTGAAGTTGAACATGGTAGATGCACTTGGATGTCAATCTGAATACACTGTTGACCTTCACTTAGTCCTGGAAGTGGGGATGGTGTCACACTTCCCTG
>NW_004524865.1:1166765-1168703 GCF_000260255.1 Octodon degus
GTGAACACCTTCTCACAGAATTCTACTATTTTATACAAATACTGGGTCCTGACCCAAAGACAGCATACAATAAATGGTTAGAATGGTTGCTAGTGACATAGAACAGTATTCGTCATTGTTTTTCACATCCTTTGAAGCAATTAAAGATATTTACCTTTACAAAAATATATCTGAAAATGTGAACATTTTACTCTTATCTTAGAATTTAAGCCTACACATGGGCGTTTGACCTTACGCTTTAAGAACAAGATAGACATCGTTTATCAACAAGGGACCTGCCCATCTGACTGCAGTGTGGGCTGAGGGGAGACAGGCTGTGGAATGGACGTTCAAAGGCAGAAATCTGCAAGGAGCCAGCTCAAGGTGAGTCACCTTCCAAGATGTGCTGCCCAAGGGCTCGATCAAACCACAGATTTTTATTTCCCTGACAAAATATAGAAAAAACTTACTTGCTGGTCATAAAATATACTCTTCTTAGACTTTTAACTCATGAAAACATAATAAAACAACTCCCACTTGTGACCTTAAAGTAAATTCTAATTTTGTCTTGACACTAATAAAGAGGGTACAGCATTCTTATGTCCTCTACTGCAGTGTTTTATAGCCTTTTAAATGGCTTTGAACAGTTACCTACATGACGAGGACACTGAAGATGCTAAAAGAGATTGAGAAACTTTTTTCAGGTCTCCTGTAGCATTTCCAAGTTGTTCTGTTTTGACCTTGAAAATATTTTGGTGAGGAATTTCATACCACCACTTTAAGAAAAAAAACTGCAATTGCCACATTACTACTTATACTAAGTACATAAGAACAGACAGGGACTTTTCAATAGAACTGATGATCAAAAAATGTTTAGAAATTATGTAAGAGAAAAAGGTCATATTTAAAAGGATCAGCTAAATACAGCATTAAGGAAAGAATGTAGAAAACATTATTTTATGCAGTATAAATTGGGATGAAAATGGCTTGAGATATGTATGGTAATGGAATTCAAAAAGTAAGATTCATTATAAATCTAATGCAAATAAAATTTATTGTTAAGAAATAACAATATAAATTAGTAAATTAACTTAAAATCCACACCCCCAAAATGAACCAGAAGACATGAGGTTCAGGAAATTCGTATGTGATTCAGTTTTTGTTTAGATCACTGGGTGTGGGTTAGGAATGAAGTGGGACAGCCAAGTGTTTAAGGTGAGAGACATTTCATGTATGTGAACAGACATTAAACAGCTTGTAGCAAAGAGATTATTTCGATTTTTTCATTTTCTCTGATCACAGAAAAAAAAATAATGGACTACTTTAGATTACAAAGGCATAAACCTTGAAACACAATGCTCCTACTGGGAGTCCCTATAAAAATGACCACAAATCTTCTTATATTTTTCTTTCAAAAATGTCTTTTTTTCAATTGATAAGAGTTAAAAATAGAACTTACAATGATTTATTGAATTTGCCAGGCATACTAATTGATGAAGATGATTGTAATTGATGGTGATGGTGATGATAAAAATCCTTAATTTTTTAAGAATAAATTTTGGGGAAAAGGAGGCAATTTCAGTGGACAATAACCCAATAAACTGATTTCTGAGCTGTTTTCAGATTTGTCAAACATTACAGCCTCCTAAATAATAAACTGCTATTGGTCCTTATTCCATGATTATATAGGAAGCTATCCAAGGCAAAACAATGATAGTCAACTGCTGACTGAGGGCTTAGTGAAGAGCCTGTAAGTACTCAGCACCAGGACTTCACATCTATGGCATCTAGTTGTTAACAGAATCACAATGCCTTCATTTTCATTTTTGATAATGGCTTTAACTAGAAAATTTGCAACATAGGAGCCAGGAGGGTAGGTTTTTAGGGTAATAGTCCCTTAATTCACATCTAGAGAGGGGGCAAATTGATCACAGCCCCATGAATGAGAATGGAAAGAAC
>NW_004524865.1:1171968-1173461 GCF_000260255.1 Octodon degus
AGAGTTACTGAGTTGAGGAGAAGGACAGGAGAGGGAGTGGAGGAAAGATGTATCTATGTATGTAGGCAGGCTGGTTTGGACAACTGTACTGTGGATTTCTGCTGGTCTATGGAAGGGGAAGATAATGCTTAATTTGTTTTGTTTCCTTTTTTCAATTGTCTGTTCTTTTTCTATTCTTAATTTTTTATACATTTCTTACTTTTTTTCTTCTTCCAATTTTGCATGCATATATCTGGTCATAAGAATAAATGATTGGAAGACAACACTATGCATTACAATAAATTTTGTGAAATTCATATTATTTTGTTAAGTGAAATTTTGTATCACTTGTAATTTTTCTGTTGTAATACTATGAAATACTCTTTAAAAAAATTTAGACCCATTAGTCAGCATCTTTCCAAACCCTTCCTACCTGTCTCCTTTATTGCCCCTGATAATGGTCACTCTACTCTTAACTTATAGAAGATCCACTTTTTCAGATATCACATATGAGGGAGATCATGGGATACTTTTTTCTCTGTGTTTGGCTTATTTCACTCAACAGTTATTTGAATGACTGAGATATATCCACACATATCTATATCTATCTCTCTATCTATCTATCATCTTTTTTATCATAAGTTATGGTCACGTAGGTTGTTTCTGTTTCTTGGTTATCGTGAACAGTGATGCAGTGAGCATGGGTGTGCTTCTGCTTCTTCTGGTTTGGAGCTTTGCCTTCCCCATTCTACTTTTTCCCAAAAATTCTTGTTTATCCCAATGTGCACAAGCTGTTTCCTGAGATTTGCTGCTTTTTTTTTTTTTCTAATTTATGCATTTGGTAAAGGGTCTTGCTATGCAGCTCAGACTCACAGTGATCTTCCTGTTTTTTAGCCTCCCCAGCACTAGGATTACAGGTGTGAGCCACCATGTCCTGCTTCTGTAGGCTTGGTGGGCCCAGGGCATGTCCAGTTGGAATGCAGTACCAGGAACTGAACTCTGGTCCTTGTGCTTGTCAGGCAGGCTCTTAGATCACCGAGCTATCCCCCTGGCCTGAGATTTTCTTTTAGTAGTTTCATGTTTTATATTTCAATCTTTATTCCATTTTCAGATATTTTCTGTGACTGGTGAGAAATAGGCATCTAGTTTCAACCTTAGATGTGAATATTTAATTTTCTCAATACCATTTATTAAGAAGATTGACCTTTATCTAGTATGTGTACATAGGACCTTTCCCTAAGTTAAATTCAAAAGACTTTTTTCTTTTTAGTTTTTTATTTCTCCTTGTTTTGTTTTATTTTGGTACAGGGTCTCACTATGCAGCTGGGACTTGTAGTGATCCTCCTGTTTTCAGCCTCCCCAGCACTGGGATTACAGGCATGTGCCACCATGCCCTGTCTCAGTGCCCAGCTCAGTGTGTCTGGGGATGGAGCCAATGTAGCATGCACTGTCGGGGAGATCTAATCCCAGTCCCCATGCTTGCCTAAGTAGATACTTAGTCTACTGAGCTATCT
>NW_004524865.1:1173561-1174777 GCF_000260255.1 Octodon degus
TAGCTTCTTTCTGTTGGTATTCATGTGCTTTTGGTCTTTATCTTTTTCTCATTTATCCTTTACAGCATTCTGTAGGGCTGGTTTGGTGGTCATTATTTTCTTTGATTGTTCTTTCTCATAGAAGTATCTTATCTGTCCATTGATTTGGAAAGACAATCATGGAGGTACTTCAATCTGGGTTAAATTTTGTTTTCTTTTAGGACTTAAAATTTCTTAGTCTAAGCTCTCCTTGATTTGAGGGTTTGTGTTGATAGATCTGCTGTGATTCTGTTGGGTTTTCTTTTATAGTTGATTATTTTTTCTATGCTGCTTTTAACATTTTGTTCTTGTATTGAATTTCTGGAATCTTGATTATTATATTCATTGTAGATTTACTTTGGTCATGGCTATTTGGAGTTCTATATGCTTCCTTTATTGTAAGTCAAATTATCCATTTTGAGAAACTTTCTGCCATTATTTCTCTGAAGAGGTTTACTTCTATCTTTTGTGCTGTCTCTATCTTTCTCACTAATTCCAATAAATCTATGTTTTTCTTTGCTTCATCTTGTAGCTGTTAAATTGATTTTTGTTCATCTCTTGCTCTTTCAAAGATCTTTTTGTTTCCATTAGTGTATCTTCTTAATGTACACAATAAGAATGAGAATAAGGTGTGTATCAAACATTTTGTTGCTGGCTATACATGTTAATTGCTCATGAAACTTAAAAATATTTTCTAAATTTTTGCACATATAGCCATTTGTTGTAAAGTTACTCGATGCAATTTGGCTGGCTTTTTGGGACATCTACTTGGTTGGCTTAAAAACAGCACAAGGGCTGGCTAGTGCTTCTTCGTGTGTAGACAGGAAGAAAAGCATGCAGCAGTAGGCAGTAGCGGATGAGCAGGGGATACCAACATCAGCACAGAGCACATGTTCCCACAGTAACAGCTCTTCCTACGATTCACAGTATTCTTAGGCAGGGACATAAAGTGCATTGGGATGAAAACTGAAACAGCAAACCACTGGACTTAGTGACTGGAAGAGATGATTTGCCAGCTATGTATCACAATTTGCTTTCAAGGAGCTAAGTTCTAGAGTATCTCAGTGTTTAGTAAATGAACAAACCAAAATATATTAGTATTTTATGTTGAAATTAATTGTGTAGGTATAAATTAATTGTGCATCTGCTTCTATATTGTCTTCTGATGGCAAACTAAGTCATTTCTGACTTCCAATGT
>NW_004524865.1:1175182-1175789 GCF_000260255.1 Octodon degus
AGGCTGGGGATGGCACCCCAGCCCCTGCACCTGCTTGCAAGCTCTTTAATCTGCTGAACTATTTGGCCAGCCCCCAAAATACAAAATCTTAGTACAGTGTCATCACTACACACGTTGCACTTAGCTTCAAGATTTCAACACGTTTTGGATCATATAAGGCTACTATATTGTCTTGGAAATGATTTTTTTTCCACATCTTTTAGCAAGATAGCTTCTTAAGAAGGAGATGGTTATAAATCAAAATTTCATTCACAATGGCTGAGATACCTAGAAATATAAGTTGCTCCAACATTGTTGTTTAAGTTGTCTTTTGTACTGAACAATTAGTAAAGAGATACCCTGGTTCCACCAAAAAAAAAAAAAAAAAAAAAATGAATAAAATAAAATAAAATGTTGGGGGTCGGGAGTTGGCTCAGTGGAGTAAGTGCTTCCCTGGCAAGTGCAAATTATTGAATTCAATCCCCAGTTCCACCAAAAATATAAGAGATACATTTATCATTATCTCCAAAGTAATGGACTCCTCATAAAAATGTTGAATTGATCTCACTGGAAATTAAAGGACTGTTTTTAACCAGAGACAATGAATCAACAAAGAGGATTTTTTTTT
>NW_004524865.1:1175889-1185337 GCF_000260255.1 Octodon degus
TCCCTGGGATAAATTCAAATTGATCATGATGAATATAAATTATAATGTGCTTTTGGCTTTGGTTTGATACTATTTAAGGATTTTTGCATTTATGTTCAACTTGGATATTGCCTATACCTTCTTTTTGTCTTTATTTTGTTTTGATGTCAGAGAAATGATGGCTTCGAAGCATGAACATAGAATAAGCTTGGGAAAATTCCATTCTCTTCAAATTTCTTGGAATATTTCAAGAAAAATTGATGTTAGTACTTTTTCAAATAGAACTCAACTGTGAAATCACTGGTTCTAGGCTTTTCTCTGATGGAATCATTTTAAATATTGATTTAATCTCACCATTTATTGTTGATCTATTTGTATTTCCTATTTCTCTACGATTCAATTGTGGTAAAGCACATGCTTCCAGGAATTTGTCCTTTTTCCAAATTATCAAAAGTGTTGACATATAGCTGTTTATAACCCTAAATCATCCTTCTACTTCTGTGTCCAATAGACTGCTTCCCCTCTCATCTGTGATTCTGAGTTCCCTGCTTTGTTAGTCTAGGGAAGGGCTTGTCTGCTTGGTTTGTCTTTTCAAAGACCAAGATCCTGCTCTCTTGATGACTTTGACCTTGACCTTTGTCTGCGGACATGCCTGTCAGTTTTCTCCATCCTAATTATTCTCTCACTCCGTACCTTTCTATGCTACCATTCCCTTTAGAAGGAAATCCTCCTGAACAGCTCTTATTTAAGGATTGGAGCTTATTTACTATCTCTCTGAGGGCACAATACATGTATTATTTGAAATTCTGTTTTATGGACTATTGGTCTGCTCACACATATTTATTCAAGAATTTATACCCATACTATTTATCCCATACTATTTGATTTATTCCACTTAAATTAATAATTTAAATTGCAATAGCAATTTAAACTACTATTTAATTATCCTATCCTATTTAATTTTTTGGTCAATTTTTTCTAATGGTTTTCAATATCTTTGATCTTAGGAACTTCTGTGTTCCTTTGACACACGCTAATTAAAAAAAAAAAGTACTTTCTTACTTTCTGGCACTTCCATGTGCTCTGGGTGTGTCTTGCCATTTCCTGCCTCAGTCCTAGAATCAGCCATTTTTCTAAGAAGCACTGGTTCATATTATTAGAAACTATGATGAAAATGTTCAGGATTCCAGAATTCCATTTTAAGATTTTAAATCCTAACAGCTTCCACAAAAATGTTTTTGGATTACAAGTTTGGTGGACTCAGAGGAACATATTTTGTTTTTGCTGAACTCCATATGAAAATGCAATGCTAAGAGACAGCAGTACCAGGACCAAGCACTGGCTGTCACTGTCTCAAACACCTTGTGTTCTGCTGTGCATAGCTCGACAGCATTCTGACTGAGCAGTACCAAACAGCGTGGTTCCCAGGTACTGTTGAATTTAAAGTATGTAAATGAGAGCTTCTGAGTTTTTATAAAAATTTTAACATGTCAGAGAAGATTTTTGATCTAGGCAATTGAGATGATGTGAAAATAGTAGTATGCGTGGTGTGTAAATAATGCATTCTATTAAAACGATGTTAAGTGTCAGAATGGAAATAAGATCTCTGTTTTCATCTGATCTACTGCTATGTCCTGTGAGCCATAAAGAAGAGTTAAGTGATAGCAACAAGATGTCATAAAGCAAGATCTATCTGTCTATATATCTATCTGTCTACATATGTATATATATTTGATACACACATATATGGTATATATGTATCATACACAGATATTCTTCCCAATTTTCTAGAATTTCAAACATTGGAAAGGGATCAGTATCACATGCTTTATAATGTTCACAGGACTAGCTTTGAAAAAAAATAAAGTAAGAAGTTAAGTGCAGAATACATTAAAAAATTTAAATCAAATAAGCCAAATATGTAAATATATAAAATTGTATTCACTGATGTTTATACTGCAATCTCAGCAAAAATCATAGTAATAAGATAACATACTAAATAATGAAATAATTAAAAACATACCTCTTCAAAGAAACACTAATTTCTTTTTCTTAAATAAATATAATTATTCTTTTTCTCAAGTAGCAGACTCCAGACTCACTAAAGCATCTACAACATTGTTCAGTATAATTTCAAAAATGTAAAACAATAGGGAAAAATTAAGGTAACTGAACTTTCCTTTGTCTTTTTTTTTTCTTGCTGGTTCAGTTAGCCCTGAGGGCAGGGCTGGCATGGCATGTGGCGCCAGGGATTGAACTGTGGAACCCTGTGGCTGCCTAAGCTTGCCTAAGCAGGTGCTTTTAGACCACTGAGCTCCTTTGCCAGCCCTCCCTTGTCTTTTTCTAAATAACAATTTTGTGGTTGGTGTTAGTTTTAAAATGAGACATTAATATATTTAAGGTCCCAGAAAGAAATGAACTGGTCGGTTTTAAGACAGTGAATAAGAAAACAAAAATGTTTTTGGATAATAATATATTTAGTAGTAAAGTTAAGAAAAATTTTACTACCAACTAAGGTTTTATTTTATGAATAAACAGACCTCTCTGGCACACCAGAAGGTCTATTGAAATGACATGATGGGTTCAGATGGAAAGTGAAGAAAACTATTCCAGAAGAACTGACTGAGGCACTCGGGGAACGAGGAAGACTTTGAGAACTTGCAGACCAAGTCCGCAAAAGTAAGGAAGGGCGGGTGAGCAACACGAGCACCGTTCGTTAGGCAAAGCGACACTGTCAGTCTTAGACTAATATAATCTGATATTTACTACATCAACAAACATAAACTATACAAAATCAGAAGCTTTGGGGCCAGTGATACAGCTCAGTGGTGCAAGCGTCTGCCCGGCAAACAAAGTCCTGAGTTCGATTCCGAGTATCAAAAAACAACAAAACAAACAAACAACAAAACAGAAGCTGAATTTTTCCCCTTAAAAACAATAAAGCTTTTTCTACAGAGTTTTTTACTGTTTTAAATTCATGTATTTCAAGCCCTTTGAATTTTTTGCTCACATCCATTTCATTGAGCAAAATCTTTAAAAAGCAACAGGTCAACTACTACAGTACCTAGCACATGGATTCCAACATGCAAAAATATGGCAAGTTCAATCCACAAACTGCTTGTGTGTCTGAAAAATGTCAGAGTGCTTCATGAACTGGGATACAAAAACTCAATCTAAACTACATTTACCTGTAGCACTAAGAAACCATGAAAGTAACAACCTGTTCAAAGTTCTGTCTGAAGCAGAACTGGGGAGTCAGGTGCGTGGCCACGCTCTAGGCGGTGCGGTTATGCTTGCCCTATCAAATGCCTACAACCAGCTACCCACAGCAAAACCAGAGTACGAGTGACATCTTCACCCTAATGATGTCTCCCAGATGTTGCTTATTTAGTTCTCAAAGCTTGTACAATAACTTTGAGAGTCCTGAGACCACCTGAGTGCAAAATCGAGAGCAGGCACATAACACCCGGCACCCAAAACATCTGTAGAAATCAGTGCGCTGGACTTTTTCCTAAAGTCTTCTTCAGCACTTCTCATTACAATAAGCTGCTCCACCCGACAGGTACCTTCATCTGTCTGACTCATTGTCTAAGAGCAAATCAATTTCCCCAAGCAGCACACGGGCCTATTTTGCTTACCTGACTCACAAGCAAATGTCTTGGATGTTTCGTCATGAAAGATAATCGCCACTGCATGCTTCTTCGTCTCGCGAGGCAGTCTGGTGATATTTTTGATGTTGTGCAGTTCAGTGACCTTAAAAGAAAAAAGTATTTTTAACTCAGCATACAGTATGTATTTTATACTGTAGAGCTTAACAATGATCAAGGGATCACTGTCTTAATCACTTTGCAATAGATAACTGTGCTAATTTTTAAGGAAACATTAAATACAATACAATACAACAAAAAAAATCTTCCTTTTTGACCTCAATTTTGGTTATAATTTATAGTATTTAGAACAGTCTATTATATAGAATTGCTCCATAGACTCTATGCTTCTATTAACCTTGTATTCTCAGAAAGTAGTAGCAATTGTGATACAAAGAGGATTATTGCTAGATGTCCATTAAATATGGCCTGCTTTTACCACCTCTCCTAGCTTCCATCCGTCATGCAGTTCTGAGAGCGCTATACAGCTCCAGGGCATTGACCCCATCTATTGGCAATGTGGATTGAAAATTGAGTTATTTAACATAAACAATGGTCTACATGTCAAGAAATGCACACTGCTTCTCATATCAAGGTCAACCCATGATTTATGAACCTAGATTTAAAATTAATTATTCATATGGAAATAAATATCCAGCTAAAAAATCTGCTTTTAACTCTGTTTTGTAAAAGTTTGCCCAGAATGTGTACATCTTTTGTTTTCTTCAATGGAAACAGAATTGCACAAATGTTTATTTTTTCAACTTCTCTGCCATAAAACATTGTGCAATTTAATTAATTATGTAATAATATTTAATAATCTTACATGATTTAATTTTTTGTGATTCACTTTGTAGCATGCTAAGTTTTGTGTCTCCTCCAAATTATATTTCCTATTCTGAATCAAAGTTGTTATCCAAAAATAAGGAGAAATAGCATAATAAACAACTAATTAATATAATTTTAGGACATCCTGTAATGTCATTTCTATGGCATTCTATAATAAATTCATTATTTTGCCTCTGCATAATTTTATCTTTTCTAGTTGTTTTGCTAAGTAGTATCTGATAAACACAAAAGCTAAATAATTACAAAATGTGACTTTTCTGATGCCATCCTGTATCAGCATGCACACACCTACATCTCTATCTATCCATTCATGCCATGAGGAGTGGGTTTTAGTCCTGTGCCTACACCACATGCATAATCAAATCACAGAACGCTTAATTCTTCATTAAAATTGCATAGCAGTTGCGCATAATCTGCACATATCTTCTCATATATTTAAAAGAAATTCCAGATTTCTTATAATGACTAATACAACATATATGCTACATAAACATGTGTTATATTGTTTATGGAATAATGAAAAGAAAAAACCTGTATATGTTCAATATATACAGCTTTCTCATAGCTTTGTTCATGGTTACTTGAATCTACAGATATGGATCTTATCAATATGAAAAATTACAGAGTTAATTGTGAGATATGTGATATATGACTGTGAGCTAATATGCATATAGATAAACAAAGGGTGATCAAAACTATGATGAATGTTTAAATTGTAGAAGATCTTATTACAACGACACATCACCAAGAATTGTGGGATGTTGGAAGTAAGGGGTGAGTATGTTGAGAGGGGTTAATGGCAGTGTGTCTTTCATTGTAATAAAGTTTTTAAACTTAGTCACCATATTTACTAATCACCCAGTTGATTGAATGTTCATGGTAATCTCTGTCAAATAAAAACACTCTGTTGTGTCCTCCTCCCCTGATTGCCTACTGTGGCATCACAGACTTGTGACTCTTCCCTAAGGTAAGAGTTGGGATATTAAGGTGGCCGCAACAGCACAAGTGATGACACTTATGAAAAAGGATTTCCAGAACTACTTCACAAAGTGGCAAGAATGATGGAATAAGTGTTTGAAGCAAAGGCAAGTATTTTGTGAGGTATTAATGGCAGTGATATTATCGCTGCCACGCAATCTGGTAAGACTGTAGCAGGAATTCACATTTGTCCATTCACATGCAACTTTACAGTATGTGAATTAGAAAACTATCCCCATAAAACAGCACATAAAAGTCAAAGGCATAAAGAGTAAGTGGAAATATTAGTAGATCCGGAAATGAGGAAGTGCATATATCAGAACAGAAACTTCGACTCAAATTCATATGTCCAGGGGAACTGTTTGATTTATATTTCTTTGAGTAAGACTGATCTCTATCATCATGAGTTCCAAATTTTCTGGTTTTCTAAAATTTGGAAAACCAGATCATACCCATGACAATTTTGCAGCTGTGCGCACGTTCAGAAAGGCGAAGCTTCTGGTCTAAGAAGGTCACCAAGGAACCTTCCAGGACCGCACAGCAAGGACGGCTCTTCACCGCAGGTCACTCGCCATGGCGCCCCAAGTGGAACGTTATGCAAAGGACTTTTAAAAGCAGGAACTTATTCTTTATGTTTTATGTCACATACATCATTATTTAATAATTGTTGATGTTTTTGTTTCATACAAAAAAATCACAAGCTTGTGAAAATAGCATATTCTTAACTCTTTTCTTACTTAATTTGCCAAATACTGGAAAAAGAAGGCTAGATTTGTTTTCCGTGAAAGTCACATTTTGGTCAATTTATCTTATATCCTAAATTGTCAATTATATATATGTCAACTTCAGTACAGTGATAAATGAAAGAGCCAACGTTCAGCTTTAATACATTTAATTTATTGCATTATAAATCTTCTGTTCTAGAATAGTGAAATATACTCACATACTATCACATGCAGGCACATACAAAAACATTAAATTTACTAGGATAGATACCTACATGTTAGCTCCTGTTGTGCAAGAGGCTTTCATGTATTAATTCCATATAAAAAATTGCATGAATATAAGTATTTATCTTTAAGTTTATGAAACAGTCTAAATTCTTTCTTTCCAATATGTAGTCAATCATTTCACAAGTGTCATAAGAAAGAAATTAGCAAAATAAATCCTAAATTGTTTCAAGCTGTTTTGACTAATAATCAGGTTATAAAATAATTGCTGTAAAAATACTTTGTAAGCAATAGAGTCTTATAGAAAAGAAAAGCATTCTCATACATATGAAATAAGATATGTATGGAAACCTGTTGATTCCTGTTAAAAGTGATGTAAAAAATGACATTTAACATCGTAAAAAATGACATATTGAGTTTCTGTTTCTACTAATTTGGAATCTTTGGGAAACTAAATTTCCTTTGATCCTGTTAATTTGAAATTGTGCACACACAGGCAGTACAGCTGCACAGTGCAAGCTTGTTCATCACACATTTCAAGTCAACCTGTGCTTCAGGACTCCCGTGTAAAATGGTGGCATCGGTCGACAGCAGGCAAGGCATGCTGGAAGGAAAGTTGGGAACTTGTGTGTCAGACTCTCTCTCTCTCTCTTTTTTTTTTACAAATATAGCATAAAGTCACCATTAGGATCTATGACTTATAAATGTTAGATTGTTTGCAGGAAAGCAGCTGGAAGGGCTCCAGAATGAGATGTCAGCCCAAATGAGAATTGCTGACATCAGTTGTACTTTGTTCTATTGTGTCTGTACTGGGCTCAGACAACCTCTGGAAGTGACTCAATTAACATACCATGTCCAGGATTATGAATTTCACTTATACATTAAGTTTCATACATATGTTCCCAAGGTTTCATAAATATGAAGTAACCACCCCAGCATTATACAACTCAGTAACAGGAGGGTGCACTGTTAACCAACTGAACTCTTCTTCCCTGATTTCTTTCACTAGACCACCCATGCTTTAACTGCAGATGAAGGATACTGCTAATGGGAAAACATCATCCATAAAGGAACAATTGTTTTGTTTTGTTTTGTCTTGTCTTCCAGTACTGAGGATCAAACTCGGGACCTTGTGCCTGCTAGGCAGGCACTCAAGCTGCTGAGCTATCTCTCCAGCCCCCACCAAGGAACAATTGGTGAGAATGTCCTAAATAAGAGAGGTTGAGATACGTGTTTTTAAAAATTTGGTCCTTACCTTATAAGAAGATACCTCTGTTGTCAGTTAGGGTATAATGATATGAAAGTAGGTAGAAGTACGAATTCTCAGCCAGAAATTGAAATCATATCATGTAATAATGCCTCTGAAATAAAATTAGGGGCTACAGTGTTCAGAGACTGATGTTACATGTCTCCCATCTTGCTAAGATCTTAAAGTAGCCTAGACTTCTAACCTTAGCAAAGGTAAAACCCATCAATCAGGCTGCCGTCCATGCTATCCACAGTACCTTTTCCTTTTCTGTCACACAGAAACTTAATTCTAGCACATTTCTAGGAAATTAGTGTTGATGCATTTTATTTTCCTCTGTTTTTCCTTCGTCTTGTAAGCATCTCACTTAAGACCACCACAGAAAATTAGAATTAAAGAGACTCGTGATAAATAGACTGGACTGAAAATGACAATTATTTAATATGTATTATTTCTTTAAATCTATATGTGTATATTGTATATATTCTCTATGTATCTACGTATATGAAAATAGTCATTTCAATTTACAGAAAAGAAAATATTACACAGAAATATCTTATGGCTTTTGAGGATGAATACCCTGGGGAGCAAGATGAAAATAGAATTTTTAAAACAGTATTTCACCTGTTATATTTTAAGCATGTCAAAGCATAGCTTTGTAATAAAACTTAACTCCTGATGAGTTAAATGATTAATTGATTTAAGTAATACTTAAGCCAATTCTTGTTCTTACATACTAAATTGAAATTGTTTGAAAAAGAAGTATTATTTTTAAATATTATTAACTTCACATAAACAAATTATCTCACCAAAATTGAGTCTAAGCACAATGAACACAATGTGTTGCTTGAGAATTAATGTCATAAAGTAAGCTTACAAATGAGTCTTCTATAAAAGTTACATTATATAAAATATATAGTTGTACCAAACAGTACCATGAGAATATTAACAAACTCGCTTGAGGTTTTTTTCCACACACTTTTTGCTTACAAATGTAAGAGTACTAGAAAAAATATTGTGGATTTGATTTTTTTTTAATCTCATAAAAACATCAACAAAATAGACCAACGGATAGCTAAAAGCATGCAGCAGGCTCCAGAGACCATCCAAGTTCAGTGCCTTGGGCAGCCTGACAGATTATATAGATTACATAGTTCAAACAAAGTGTTTGCTTTTCCGTGAAATTTACATTGAGAAAGCAGGCAGCCTCTCCCAGCAGACACCATGACTGTGGTTTCAAGAACCATGAGGTCTTTTTGCTGCTGGTCACCTCTTAAATTATGACAGTAGAAATGCCAAGAAAGAAAAGTATTAATGAGTAGCATAAAATTCAACTTTAAAATCTTTTGAATCATACCAATTTAGGCTAAGACCCAATATACTTGAATCTCTTGTCCCCATTTTTCTCTCAGTGGCTACACCATTCTGTTGGAAGCTATCTGTACTAAACATGAGAGAAACTAGGAAAATAATTTCTATACTGCCTTATAATAAAGATATCTCTATTATTTTAAAATCTGCCAATGCGAAATAAAAATAATTATCCACATTTATTGAGATTGTGAGGGGCCAGAGAGATGGTTCAGTAGAATAAGCACTTTCCTGGCAAGCGCAAGGGCCTGAGTTCAATACCCGGTTCCAAAAAAAAACCCAAAAAACAAAACCAAAAACCACTTTACTCTGTATATAACCCCAAGAAATAAAAATCTTTGGGGGCCAAGGAGATGACTCAGTAGAATAAGCACTTCCCTGGCAAGCACAAGGGCCTGTTCAATCCCCGGTTCCAGAAAAAAAAAAAA
>NW_004524865.1:1185437-1186097 GCF_000260255.1 Octodon degus
TCTGTTGGTGACTTCTTAGGATGTACAGAAACTTTTTAAAATGACAATATTCCAGTTGCTGAGTCTTTGAGGTATTTCCTCTGCAATGTTGTTTTTGCTCATGAACTTTCTGCCTATCTCTGTCTTTAAGATTTCTATTTTCTCCAACAGTAGATTTTGTGTTTCCACTTTTATATTTAAGATAGACATTGTGAAAGGAGAAAAATACTTCTCAAAAGGAAAGAAAAACTGGATGACAGAATGAAGAAAAATAAAAAGGGAAAAACCTCTATCTATATGCACAGAGAGCTTGGATGATTGTACTGCTGATTTCTGGTCTATTGAAAGGAGCAGTTCAGACTTGAATTATTTTTCATTTTTCCTGATTTTGCATGCTTATATCTGTTAATTAGAACAACTAATTTGAAGACAATAATAAGCAATACGATAACCATTGTTGAATTCCTGTCATGTTGTTTAGTGATATTCTGTATCATTTCTAATTTTTAAAAGATGTTTTATTCTCTTTAAAAATATTTTATGCTCTAGGCTTAGCACAGAAGTATAGAAACCTTATAGAAATGTGACTTTTCTGATGCAGACAGTGAGGGTTTCAAAATTAAAGAGTCCGCATGTTCAAGATCGCCTGGTTAGAAAACAGAAACGTACTTTGAAAAAAAA
>NW_004524865.1:1186752-1188931 GCF_000260255.1 Octodon degus
TCTATCCATCTATGTATGTATCTTATATCCATATATAAAATTTTAATGTTGATGAAACACAACTGGTCTTTATAAAATAGGTTTCTTTCATTTAAGTCTCGATATTTTTTGTCTAGTGTCTAAAGATTTAACATATATGCAAAACAAATTTTTAGTGTTTACAGGTTCTATACTACAAGGAAGAACAAATGCAGATTTCATAACTTTATATTTGCTGAGGGAATATCTAATACTATTCTTTTCATATAGCCACATGCGTACACACACACAGAGAAAGCCAAAAGGAGATCACCATGTGTGTTGAAATGTGTTAATTAGCTTTATCATTGCGACTGCTTTGTAATGTATGAATATATCAACAGATCAAGTTTTATGCCTTCAATATAAGCAATTTTCATTTAACAATAATATCATAACAAAGTTGAAAAAGTGCTAATCAAAAGAAAAGTTGAAATGTATGTCTCTTGCTTTTCATTTTGAATTCAAGGATAATTTTTGGCAGCATTCTTTCTGATTGACGTGTGGCAGGAAAAATTATCTGGAGACTGAGAGGCAAAAAACCACAGGTAAAATCCTGAAAAAGTAATCCTCAGGAAAATAAATAATATCATGGTAAGATAAAAACATATCTTATTAAAAATCATTACAGGGAAAAGATAATATTTTAGAAAATATATTCACTTTGCAATAAAGATGTAGAATGGAAGAAACATAATTTGAATAAACTGAGATGTGATAAGCTGACAGTTATTTCAGATCCAAAGTAATATTTTAATAATTTAAAGTAATTATAAATACATGGACACACTGAGATTTAGAATTTGGCTCAACTTTTAGAAGCTATTTCATGTGAAAGCATTTTCTCACTTTATGAATAGTCCATTACATATTGTGCAATGGAGAATCTATACATTACATTATAGAATAAATTCTAAATAAGTATTCAGGACATTAAACACTTTATCCAGACTATAAACACAACATGCCTGAAATGAGTTGGGGCAACATTTTAGGCTTCATACGCTGACAAAGACTCAGTTGAGCTCCTCTCCCGACATTGCTTTCCACAAATCAAGGAAAATGAAATCTACTTATCAAGCTGTAGGTTTCCAACGTCTTACATCATCTACTTTTTCTCTTACTAGACATGGACTTGAGACTGGATGTAGACAAAAAAAGAACAAAGGTATTCTTTTTACTGACCAGTGCGAATGTAAAAATTCTCATTTTCATTCATCAAAGTCGTCCTTACAGAGTTATCACAGCAAGGCTGGTGGGCAGCAGCAAATTTTTCGTATGCATGTGGGTCATCCTGCTCATTCACTCCTGACTGCAAACACATGGTAATGGGTTGCTAGACAATGTAGTATTCTTAGTGGGGCTGCCAAATGAATCTTTTAAAACTTGTTTTGAGGGGCTAAGGAGACAGCACCTCCATGGCAAGTGCAAGAACCTGGGTTGGATCCCTGGTACCACATGCTGTGCTGCCCTGCCAGCCAGTGAAACAAGGCATGGTGGTGCACAGCTGTAATCCCAGTTGTGGGGAGGCTGAAAAGAGGAGTATCACTACTAGTCCCAAACACATACTGAAACTCTGTACCAAATACATAAAAAAGATTTAAAAAATAATAAAACTTACTTTGAAATTAAGTTGTCTATGCAAAACAATAAATATTCCACTATTTCAATATAAATATAAATTCTGCTCAGTTGTGTATCAATTCATGAATTATCACATCTTTCTTGGCACTGGTGCAATACACAATGAGCAAGATGACAAAGTCAGGTCTCCACTGAGCTAAATACCTGACAGCGGAGAGGGATTTCCGGCCGTATGAGCGCCAGTGTCAGGCTTCCATGGGGCTGGTGAGCAGAGGCTCTGATCAGAAGTAGAAAGCATGAAGCAAGAGACACTGGGCTGCAAACTGAAAGGAATACTGGGCTTGAAGCACTGACGTGTGGGGTGTCGGTATTGAGCACTGGCTGGGAAGCCGGCAGCTATCTGGGGCTTTCAGGTCAGCTAAGGGTGAGCCCTACACTTATGCCTGTGCACTAATTTTTTTTTTATTCCAAGGATCTGCAAAAGTCACACAGCCATCCACTGAGGATTATTTTGATTTATTGTTGTTGGTTTCTTTTTACTCCATACCAATTCTACCAAGCATACTTCCTTGAAAAT
>NW_004524865.1:1189031-1200272 GCF_000260255.1 Octodon degus
TAGAGAGCCAGTTTTTCCAGCACCATTTGTTAAAGAGGCTATCTTTGTTCCAGTGAGTATGTTTTGCCCTTTGTCAAAGATAAAGTGGCTGATAGTGTTTATAGGGGCTTCACCATCTTCTAATCTATTCCATTGATCCTCAGGTTTATTTTGCTGCCAGTACTATGCTCATTTTATCACAGTAGCCTTATAGTATAATTTGAAGTCAGGAATTGTAATGCCTCCTGCCTTGTCTTTATTGCCCAGGATTGCCTTTGCTATTCTAGGTCTTTTCTGGTTCTAAATAAATCTTAGGAATGATTTCTCTAGCTCTGTGAGGTATGTTGGTGGTAGTTTGATAGGGATTGCAATAAATCTGTACAGCAATTTTGGGAGTATGGCCATCTTCACAAAGTTGGTTCTTCCTATCCAGGAGCATGGAATATCTTTCAATTTTCTGAAATCCTCTACGATCTCTTTTTTCAGATTACTGTAATTTTCCTTGAAAAGATCTTTGACTTCTTTAGTTAGGTTTAATGCAAGGTATTTCATTTTCCTTGGTGCTATTGTAAAAGGTATTGTTTCTATAATTTCCCTCTCAGTGTGTCAAACACCTATGGTATTTAGATGCCAATAGAATATCTAAGTCTGACAGGACAAAAAAAATTGAAAAAAAAAAACAGAAAGATCATTTTGTATTTATATATACAAAGTGGAATAGATATACAGATACTTTTGCTTAATTCAATGAGTAGAAAGAGCTGTACTAATAGTGTTTGGGCAGGATATCCTGTCTGCTTCTTGTACTATGGATAACCACTAAGAAGGTAACAATGTACAATGTATTAGTTATAGAAAATGTCGTATTAATCAGCTTTGAAACTGTCTCATTCATATTTATTTTTCAATAAAAAACGCTGCAAAAACATTAAAAAAATTACACTGACATTCCATCTTAACCCGGATATAATGACTATCGCAAAGAAATCAACTAATATCAAATGCTGGTGAGGCTGTGGATGAAAAAATCCTACCTTGTTGGTGAAAAGGTAAAGTAGTAAAACCATTATGAAGATCAGTATGGAGATTGGTCAAAACACAAAAACTAGAAATTCTATCCAATCCAGCTATGCATCTTCTAAATATTTTCCCAAAATTACTAAAGACAGCATAGTACAGTGATGTATGCATATCCACGTTTATAGCAACAATACATAATAGCTAAATCTTAGAAGCAGCCCATATGTCCAACAGATGAATAGCTAAAGAAAATGTGGTATTTATACACAATGGTGTACTATTCTACCATAAAGAAAGACAAACTTCAGCCATTTTTATGAAAATTAATGTAACCTGAGACTATCATAGTAAGTGTAATAAATCAGAGACTCCAGCTTAAATATTGCATTATTTTTATTGTGACATAACTCAAAATAAAAATAGAAGACAAAAGATAGATAATAAAAAACAGAGACAGGTTTATCTTAGTTGGGAACAAAAATGGAAAATTAAAAGCCAGGAATGATGACGGCACACACCTGTAATCCCAGCACTCAGGAAGCTGAGGCAGGAGAATTGTTGTGAGTTCTAGAGCAGCCTGGGCTACCACATGGGCTCAAGGTCTGCTTAGTGAGACCCTGCCTCAAAAAGACAAGAAAGAGGAAAACTGGTGGAGGTGGAGGAGGGAAAGGGGATAAAAAAGAATTAAGATATGTTATGCACATGCACCAGCTGCGAAGGCATGAAGTCATGTACTGCAAGCATGTCCTACAAAAATAATTTTAAAGTCATTTTTACCACCCAGGACCTTCTCAGAAAAAACTGTAAGTTTTGAAAAGCTGTCAAACCCAGTATTGCAAAAACAAGGTTCTCAAATTTTAACTTTTAGCTGAAAACGTAAATTTTTGCATTTCATGAAACATGGTCAGTTGTTTGCCGTGAAGCCTGGCTCACTTAGTTCACTTCTGAAAATGTATCTGATAAATCCCATAGACTGATAAATCCCATAATTGCAGTTTGACCACCAGGTGAACCTGTATCAAAGTGACTATCTGTTCTACTTTTTAAGCAGCAGCCATTTTGGTTGGGGCTTCCACAGCCGCCCTGCAGCTCCCCCTCCAGGTGAGCACTGCCCCCAGCTCCCAGAACTGCCTCCAGAACCCAGACAAGTGCTCAGAGCTTATGCTGTGTTCCCAAGTAGAATACCATAGAGACATATTGGAGGGCTAGATTTAACAACATGATTATTTTTTCATAAACCAGTGATAGTCATTTCTTATTATTGTCAAGTATTATATACAATCTATAACCGAAGTGCTAATGTACTTTTATACAGTGGTAGCACAGTATCACTACAATCATGTAACTAATGCATTGTGCTATGACATTATAACAGCGATGATATTACTAGGTAATAGGAATTTTTCAGTTCCATTTATGATTTGACAGAACAACATTTATAGATAGGGTTTATTTTCAACTAAAACCCTAGGATTCATCACATTACTGCTTTAGATATTTGGAAGGCTACCTAGCATGTTGATAAGTATTGATTTTTGCAAGCACCGTAAAAGCAGACTACGCAATGTACAGTTTAAACACTTTTGAATTGTGTAGGAAATCAATCTTTATAATTCTAATAGGAAGCTGAATCACTTGGCTTTTTGTTTATTCCACATAACTTCTTCACAGCGCTCTTCTGGGGTGGCATCTGCTTAGCCCAAGTTGCTGCTGTCTCCTCCCTTTGTACCCAGCCTCTCCACTTCCTCCATCACTTTACCCCTCCCTGGAAATGGCACCACCGTCCCCTCCTACTTCAGGATAGAAACACTGGGTTGGTTGCCGCAGAAGCACTTGACAGAATGGGATACCTAACTAAATGCTTCTGATCACTGTAATTCAATGCTCATGTTAAAAGATGGCAAAACTGGGTCCCAGAGACAGCACTGTCTGTCCCCTTGTGTGTTTGTTAAACTGTTCTCTAACAGAAGTGTTTCCACACAGCCTACATACCTAATCACTATACAGTGGTGCAAAGGGAATTAGGAAACAAGGATATTTAACCCCTATCTCAATTGTTTTATTTCTTACATCTGTTTAAAAGCTCAATCTATAGAATAGCAAGTGTAGGAATTTTAAATGAAAATTGTGGTGTTTGGCTGACTTTGAACTACAGGTGTTCAGGAATGGTTGTAAATCAAGCCCAAGTAAGTCCCAAATAACCTCTACTCCCTCTTTCTTTCTAATTGGTTTTACCTTGGGAAACTAATTATAATTTCACTTATTTTAAAGACAAATGTATTTGTATCATGTAATTACTTTGTGTAATTGTATACATCTATCTATCTATCTATCTATCTATCTATCTATCTATCTATCCCCTAACACCATCTTGTCTGCCTTAGGCTTCCTCAAAAGAGCGTTCCAGAGTACAATGCAAACGCCATTGCAACTGAGTTCGTTTGTTCAGGCAGGTGCTGCCTGGGTCCGAGAACACGGGCTACTGCTGTTGTTCAGAGCCACTGCTTTGATCAGTGCTCCACTTTTACCTGTTAGTGTTTCTAGAGGAAGACAGTGAAAGTGCAAGCCTGCGGCCAAGACAAGTAGCACATGGCACTGGCACTACAGTGGGAAGAATGTGGGACCACTCTGAGATCTACTGCCCCCAGAAGCTCTCTCCGGGCCTTCAGCCCTGTTCTGTCATCAAGTTTTCTTGCGTCTGCTTCTTTATCATTTTCCTACTCACCACTTCCTCCCATGACTCATTCGAACCTCACTCTGTCATCTGAAATAGTCGCATTATTCTTCTGTCAGCCCATTCACTCCTCACCTTTCACTATATTTTTCAAACTGTGCCCAGGCATGAGTTTCCAAATTAAATATGCAACTATGTCCCTCAGGGCTTACGACCATTGACAAGCAGCGTATTAATGAAGCTCTCACTCTTCAGCAAGGACTTGAAGAGTTTCAGTGATTTTTGTTCTCATGTGCACATCTAATCTCATTTTTTTTTTCAACTCCAACCACCAACCAAGGTAAGTGTCAGCCATGTACATGGCTGGAAAATCTCTCAGTTTTCCTAAATACTAAGCTTGCTACTCAAAGGCAGTCCTTTCACACAACAGTCTGCCTGAAGCACCCCATTTCTACAACTTCCAGTGAAAAACCTAACCACTTATCAAGACAAGCCATCCTTAGTGGTTTATTCAGAGTTAGTAACTTCCCACTTTGGCCTTTTCATTTGACTGAACTTTTATGCTTTCTTGGCTCATGATGAAATCTGCTTGTATTCTTGCGTGGACTCTGCAGGTAAACATGGTTTTCTTTCATTGATTTGTAGGGAAAGTGGAGAACAGGCAGGGCAAGTTAAAGGGCCTTGGTGAGATTTCTCGTGAATAAGAATTTAAAACACTGCTAGGGAAAGTAGCAAAGAAAAACAAATGGAGAGAGAGAGAGAGAGAGAGAGAGAGAGAGAGAGAGAGAGAGAGAGACACTAGCCTGCTTCACTCCCTGCCAAGCCTCCATTTCCTTCTCCTTCCACCTCCAATTACACACATAAACACACATACATCGAAAATTAGGGAGGGGGACTATATTACAAACAACTCAGTATATACAATGTACACTAGCACACATAAATGTACATATATCTTATTATTCTCTCACCATGTTAACACACTAAAATGTGCATGTATCTTTTTCTGCTAACTCATCTTTGAATGTGGGGCTGTGCTGTAAACCTCCTGAGACAATCCTGGACAGGACAAAGGCACCACAGAAGCGCTTATCTACTAATGTATACATGGACAATGGATGGGCCAGTGGCCACATCAGGGCTCTCAGAGCACCCAATAGCTGATCAAATTATACCAGCTACCAAGGGGCAGGGTCCTTTTCTTTCCACTAATAAGACAGGCTTAGAACAAATCTCACTCTGGAGTTCCAGCACTCCACACCCTCCGTTGCTCCCACAAGGTAGCTGTCCGTTTCCTTATTTCTCTCTTTTTTCCAATAAAGCAATTTTGTTCCCTACATTGCTCCTTCTTATCTAATAGTGATATTTTTTCTCTTTCTCGATTTATATTTCTTTTCTTTTATTGATGCAGATACATAATTTTATGATCCCTACATTTAAAAAGTCCATCCTCACAAGATCCAACAGATTCACATCATTTATTTATTTATTCTTTGCAGAGCTAGCACTCAATACTCGGCAGGCTGGTTTGGCGATTTGCCCAGTGCTCGGCACAGTGAGTTCACCAGGCGCCTGTGCACTAAGTACTCCTTTCAGATCCTGTGCAATAGAGAGGGAACGGAGAATGGGATTTGCTTTCTTGGGTGGTGTGCTTGAGGGTGGAAGGCATACCAAGACGTTTTAGCATTTATCCATAAGTGGAAGACCAAGCATCACAGAGAGAAATGGATCTTTTTGTGGCTCAGAAGGTTTACTTGTTCTACCTTGCAGCTAGTTAATGGGAAAAATTTAATACGTGCTGAAGTACATGGTAATATTTTCTCCAACTAAGCCTAATCTTTTAGAATTATTTTATTTACACGTTTAGAAATATTTAGACTAAGTTAAAATTAACTTTATAATTTAAAAGTAACCATATTATATATGTTTTACATCTTTCTGCTTAGCCTAACTTTACAAATAAAATATTAGCACTTAATATACTTCTTACTACCATAAAATTTTGTAGTATTTACTACTTAAATAAATAGGAGGAAATACACCTATCGAAAGTGATATTAGTTTTTGTTTTGTTTTGTTTTTTGTATTTTAAGGAAGGGTCTACAAAGTGTTCAGGGTCTCACTACTAGATTGGACTTGTAGTGATCTGCCTGTTTACAGCCTCCCAAGAGTGCCACTGTACCCAGTCTCAACTGTGGTCTCAGTATGCCAGGGGGCGGGGCCGGCATGGCAGACCCAGGGATCGAACCCCAGGCCCCTGAACTTTAATCCACTGAGCCATTTGGCCGGCTCATTAAAACTGTTACTAGTTTTGAAGTGTCTCTAAGTAGTTTATTTCATTACAATTGAGATGGATATTTAATCCAATTCAGTGCTATATTTCTTTACTGAACCTAATTATTTTTGAAAATTGAAAGAAATGAAACTTTATATTTTTTAAGTATAGTCAAATGAATATAATATAAATTACACTTTTCATTAATCTTACTAATAATGGTAATTAATTCTGGTACTTTACTAATCTTCTATGCTTGTTTTAATTGAGAAAGAGCATTGATATTTTTGAGAATAAAACAGTATATTTTTGGAGCAACTTTTATAATAAAAGTATAGTAAGAAAATAATATTCCAGCAAGAAGATAGGAACTGTAGTGAATTTATCTTACTTAACACATGGTAATCTTGCTTGAGTTCTAAGCTTTCATAATGCTAATTTAAATATTTTTATTGCCTAATACATATATGCTTTATTAGAGACATAAATTTTTATGGAAGGATTTATTACTGCTTCTTTTAAAGTAAACATGTCAATTTTCCAGAAGCCACTTCCTTACATTTGCTTCTTTCTGATAAAAGTGATTGCGTATATTGAATACAATTGGTGTTTTGCAGTCTGAAGGCTGCTTGTGATAGACCACACGTGCTGTGAGGAGACACAAAGGCAATGAACACCCTCCTTGCGATGTGATTTTCCCACACGCTCGTTACCATCTTAGTCTTTTATATCTTTGACAGCTGTCAGGTCTCTCAAATATTAAGCATATTATGAAATGTATCATCTATAAATGCATATAGGTCACAATTATATTAGAATGAAAATTACCTACCACTGGCTCTCCTTTTCCGTGGTTCTATACCCTGGAACCCAACAATTGCAGATTAAACATATTTCAGAAAGATAATTACGTCTGTAATGCGCACATAAAAACCTTTTTCTTTGTTTTAATTTCCTAAGCCATAGAGTGGAACAATTACTTTGCCAGCATTTACGTTATACTAGGTAGAAGTAATCTGGAAGTGATTTAAAACATACGGGATGATGTATTAGGCTATATACAAATAATCTGCTATTTTATTTTTATTAGTTTTGATGTTGCCTGTGAATGAACCCAGGTCCTTACACACTGTACGCACTCTGAGCTACAGCCCTAGCCCTCATGCTGCTCTGTAAGTGCCTTCAGCATTTGCAAACTGTGTCTCTTCATTGGAATTAATCTTGTGTGCACACCAAAGGATGAGTGTAGAAGACACTGTTGGCTCTCTATTCAGCTTCCAGCTCTAAGTCCTTTACAGTCAGCAGAGCCTAATTTTGTCCAGTAATCCGGCCCTTTGTCATATATCCCTTGTACCCTAGAAGAAATCTCTAATAGTGTTAGAGTAGACCTCCTTATCTGGCTGTAGTTATTATTCTACAAGACTGCGGAAGATGGGGTAATCCTTTAGGAGGCAGAGCAAAGCTAGAGAAAACAAGAGAGGTTGTCAGTTTTAGTGTTGACCTAGAGTTATTGATTGATTAACTCTGAAAGTAGTTTCTCTCTGGACATGCTATGGTATATAAATCACTTATGAATATTGATACTGGATTTTTCCCACAAAAAGTCTGTTATTCATAAAGCAAACTTAGAGCTACCCTTTCTTCATTGTTCAGATGTGAAGATAGATGTCCTGATTTGGGTGGGTGAAACACAATTAAAGGCATGGCCAGAGTAAGGGCCATGTTTCCTATTTCTGGTGGTAGTGTTTTGTATCAGTCTATGCAACTGCCTTTGCTCTGATAGGCATGTGATTTACCAATGGCAAGTAGCTACCTAACAAAAAGTTACTACATGCAGAAATTCAACTAAGGAAGATATTCAAATTGTAGGGAGTTCAAGATAACTTTAGTGGAGCCAGGAATATGGCTCAGTAGAATAAGTGCAAGGGCCTGAGTTCAATCCCCGACTGCAAAAAAAAAGATAACATTAGTACATTATTACTGCTAAATTATTTTAAGGTTATATATTATGAAACAGAAAGGTAATGCATATTCACGACAGAACTGCAGAAAAAGAACATAGAAAAATATGCACTATCCTAGGAAATTTATGTACCATTTTCTATACGTGTATATTTACCATGTCTAATATGATTCACTGACTATAATTATGCTTTTAATTTGAGAGCTGATGCGTTACTACACAGATATTAATGGATCCCGTTCAGGTACTTGGACCTTTTTGTTAAATATAGAAAACAAAGTCTCTTCATTATTAGATAAATAGTAGCCTTTAAAATGATGCATCATTATTCCCCACGACTTGTGCATTTTCCCTTATTTGGAAAAAGTCTCTGTAGGTGTAGTAAAGACCACAATATTGAGAGGAGATGACTCTGAATTTAGTACTGATACTAAACCCAGTGACTGGATGTTGTTACAAAGGACTGGAGGGGAGACTAGAGACAGGGATACAAGAGGGAGAGCCCTGTGAAGGCAAAGGCATATGCAGAAGTGATGCAGCCACACATGAAGGGGCATCTCGAGCCACCAGAAGCTGGGCCAGGCAGCCAGGGACTTGCACCAGTACCCTGCATGGAGCACACAGGGAGGGAGTATGCTTGGGCTGATGTCTTGCTAACTTGGCTTTTAGAACTTTAGGAGGATAAATTATATTGTTCCAAATCACCAAATTTGTTATCTCAGTCTAGGAAATTAACTAACTACTGATAATAGTTAATGGTTAGCTATACATTTACAATCTAGGTATAATGCTTAAGATTTTACAAATTAAGAAACTTAGACAGTAAATATAGCTTCAAACAGTACAGAACCCAATGACCAATGATTGATATCCTAAGGTAAGCAAATTCTGACCTCCGGACCAAATGTGGTGTACCGGGTGCTTTGGTAAGTACAGATTTGTCAGAATATAGCAGTTCTCCCCCACCTTTTTTTTTTTTTTTTAACATGTAATCCATGGTTGTTTTAAATACTGTAAAAGCAGCACTTAGACATCTTGGAGTCTGCATAGCCTAAATTCTTTACTTTTGAATCAACTACAAAAAAAAGTTTGCTATGGAGTGACTTGAACAATCCAATTTTTCTCATGAACTTTGAAGTAAGCAGTTACTGGGGTCAGCTTAGCAGTCTGACAATGGTAAGGGTAGCATCACAGAGCCACATCTCTTTTCTCTTAGCATTTCTCAGGATTGTCTTTTCATGTCCACAAGTGGAATGCTACTGCGTCTTCCACTAGCAATCATTCAGCTTAGGAAAAAAGGATCAGGAGATATTCCAGTCATGTCAGAAAATGTAAAGCTCTTTTGGTAGCTTTGAAAGGACTTCAGTTTATATCTCATTCACCAGAAATGTGTCTCTTTATCTGTGGAAAGTGTAAAAAAAATCACTCAATGTTTTCTATCTTTGTAGTGTGTCCAGAAAATAAAGAAATATGCTACATGTGGGTGTTGAATTTTCCATGAATTAGATGCAACTCCATCCCTAAATCAAAAAACTTGCATCGTATGCAATTCTACCAGTGTGTGGACATATCTCACATATGCCATACGTGAAGTGTGGCTCTTTTACTTCTGTTGCCTAAATTCTTTTTCCAAAAGGAAAATGAAACAAAAATCCTAAAGGTAGGTCACTATCCCTCTAAACTTTAGCCTGGGGGAGCATATAAGCAAACCCACAGATGCTCTGAGGGAAGTTGTGTTAGTTGTGACTAATACCTTTCCAGCAGTTACAAAAAATTTTACCACAGCATTGAGTAATTATGGGCCTAGAGCCACAGCAAAGAAGATGAACCCCGGACCTCACCAGGACAGAAAATGTTACTTCTGGAAGCAGAAGTTTAAGGAGTCCTCTAAGATCCCTCAATCGCTGCTCTATATGCCTTGTATTAGGTTAAGTCATAAGACAGCATTTACTGTACTTTAAGAAAGAGAAACTCATCAAAGCATGCTTGCTCTCATCATTGGAGCCTTCCCAAAGCAGGATTTCTCTCCAGCCAGTCAGTGAGGAAGTCAGAGGCTCAGAGCCTGAAAGGGATGTGCTAGGCCTTTCTGGATGAGGGAGAGAGAGGACCACCTGACTAGGTTTGTGAAGGCCTCCAGCTACTGTCAGCCAGCAAGGAAATAGGAAATCAGGCGCATAGCTGCGACAACCTGATTTTTTACTAACAACACAAGGGATTGGGGAGATTCTTCTTCAGAGACAGCAGAGGAAAACCTCTTTCTGCCTAACTCCTTGACTTAGCCTGGTGAAACCCCGAGAAAGCCCAAGCCAGCTTTTCACCTACAGAACTCTGAGCTCAGGAGTGGGTGCCTTTTCACCTCCTGAGTTAGTAGTAATGTGTTACTCAGCAATAGAAAACTAAAACTATATCCCAAATACTGTTAGTATTTGAACTGTATAAAACATTCAGATCTTGAGCATAATAGTAGGCAGATCAGGTGAGTTTACTTGTACAAAACAGCTGCAATAAAGCGTAGGAAATGTGACCTCTTGCTCCACCTTGGCAGAGTTGGCTATCCCCGCTCTGAGACCAGGAGAACATCATGTGGGAGGACAATCGTCATAAACCTCTTATGAAAGAATGAAAAGGATTAGAGAATTTCCAAGCTATTGAAAATTTGGATAAATTTTAGCATGTGATAGCTTAATAAGATTAACTTGATGGAAGGAAATGCAAAAGGAAAATTGATCAAAAAGTAGCTTCATTTTAAGCACACATCTACAGTTTATTATCTGTGACATCATGTGTGTTGTATTCATGCACACTTTTACATTTGTTATTATCAGTCTTCAAAGACAAAAAATTGCAATAGATACAGGAGACCAAATTATATATGGAAATAATTCCAGGTTAAAATGGAACAATGGCCATCAAATAATTAGTTTCAGGGGCCGGGGAGATGGCTCAGTAGAATAAATGCTTCCCTGGCAAGCGCAAGGGCCTGAGTTCAACCCCCAGTTCCACAAAAAAAAAAAAAAAAAAAAAAAAAAAATTAGTTTCATTTGAGTCTCAAGTCTATAGTTCCCTAAATTCAAGCACTGTTTTCTTATCAATAGGTTTTATTTGATGGCTGCCCTTGGCATGTAAACTAGAATCAACCAATGACATTTCAATGTTACTGTTTTAATAGCAGTATTACCTTTAAAATCTTTAAAAATTAAAGTGCTGTATACATTTAAAATAATGGTAAAGCGAGACCCAGTCCTAGCCCAGGTCCGGTGAGTGTGCGGAGAGTTTCCTGCTACCCTGCGCCGGCGGGACCAGTCCCAGCCCAGGCGCAGCGTGGGCCAG
>NW_004524865.1:1200372-1201759 GCF_000260255.1 Octodon degus
GATGACTTGATTTATCTGTTTAAAATATTAGTTTCCTTTATACAGCATTCTTTTGTTAAATTCTCTCCTGAATATCTTGAGTTTGATGCAATAGGATTTTGCTGATTTTTAGGTTTTCATTTAAAAAGTTTATTTTAAATGAAGAAAACATGAGCTTTTACTGTACTAGCTTCATTAAATCGGAACACATTCCTTTGTATGAGCTTTAAGAGTTCCAAATATTTTTTAAAAATACTAGTTTTGAAGTAGAATTCTGATATGAAAAACTCTGGCCTTAATGTTGCTACATGGTTTTGTGTTTCTAATGTTTTCAACGTTCAGTCCAAGGCAAAAGTGATAGGCACACTCTAGATACCTACTAATTTTTTTTCCATTTTTTATGTATTTGTTACAGAGTTGACAGGGTCTCACTACACAGATAGGACTCCTAGTGATCCTCCTGTTTTCAGCCTCCCCAGCACTGGGATATTAAATATTAATTAGATGAACAAAAGTCATACTGCTGGGCAGGATACCAATATTTAAAAAAAATGTCAAGATTGAAATACAACTTGGGTAGATGGACTCTAATATATTGTGGGGAAAGGCATCGCCCTGATCCTCTGCCCTTCGCTTACTGAATGAGCCCTGCAGCGATGCTTCTCTGTAGACTTGCAGTTACTGTGCAAAGTCCCCAAGGCGACTGAGTGGATCAAGGGTAGCTATGAGCTAACCGCCTGCTTCTCTAGTTGGTGAGCATGCTGGTCTTCTGCTCCTTGTTACAGTGAGTGCTGCCGACCCTCCAAGTCCTGGGCGGCAAGTTCTGTGGTTTGCAGCTGTGACACCAACTCATAGCACGTGCTGGATTCATCTGGGCCAGACCCATCACCTTCCCTGGATGTAGGGTAAAGGAAGTAACAAATACACTACTCCCTTATCTTGAGTAATAGTTCTTTTCCTGATCTAGGAGTGGTTTGTCATCCCCTGGGGTGCATGAAAATGTAACAGATGAAAATATCAATGTACATCTGTGTACAGATCCTTCACCTTCATTAAATTTACTTCCAAATGGTTTAATATTTTTGATGGTATTATAAAAGAGATTTTTGAAAAATTTAATTACGATTTTTATCTGATTTGTCTAAACAAAAATTAGACATCCTCCCTACCAGAAATTTACTCATATAGCCTTCTAGGATATATTTTTTTATTTACGTATAGATTAAAAAATTAGTAAATTATGTTGTGATATATTTTGTATTATACTATATACTTTCTTTAATACATTTATATTTGAATCTTTAATTCTTTAGCTTGATAAAATTTAGATCTCATGTTATTTCTGTATATGAAGAAATTTTTCAGAACCTGAAAGAGAAAATGGAATCTGAAGGGTACAATAGGTACT
>NW_004524865.1:1201859-1207249 GCF_000260255.1 Octodon degus
TTTCGATTTGATTTGAAACTGTCTCATTGCTATATGTTTATCAATAAAACTGTAGAAAAAAAAATAATAATGGTAAAGCAATGATATTTATATATTGGAAAGCAATAATATTTATAATTATAATGAGGTACAAAGTGCTGTTCAAGATTAAATTATCACTGAAATGTTTTTAAAATTGTAGGTAATGAACATACATTCATGACTTAAAGTATATGAATTCTGACAGATGATACAAAAAATTATTCTCAAGAACATAATACTACAAATTCTCTTCTATTGCATTTGTCAGCTACTGCACTATCAGGCAGAATTTGTGATGAATAAAAGAAGATTTTTTAAATTCAGAAAACACTGTGAGTATTGTGAAATAAAGTTATTGGCTTTAAATCTTGAAACAAATGTAAAAATGTGTGGAAAATGATTGAAGTAATATCAAAGTAGAATTATAGCAGTGAATATTCTTTGACATGATCTGATTTACCATGAAAAATGATCTTTTTAAAAACTATGTTATGCTATTATACAGATTGGCCTAAGGGTTTATAAAGTTTATATGAATTATCTTCCTGATTCCAAGATACAGTCTGAAGCAGAAAATATTTAAAACAATAACTTCTTTATCTGTATATGATATCTTACAAATTATAACTTCCTTACTTTGTGTGCTGTATTACATTTTACAGATAGGAAAAATATACTTTAACTTATAGTACATCATGATATAGTACCATTATAAATGATTGCCTTAAAAAGAAATAATTCTACAAAGTAAATAAATACAGTAATTTTTCTGATCTAAATCACACTCATATTTTCAGTCTAGTTTCAATGTTATGGTATAGGTTCATCAGAGCAATGTGTATGTTAATGGATACTTACATTCAATAAAATAGAACCTCAAGAATACAGAATTGCAGATGGATGGATGGATGGATGGATGGATGGATGGATTGATGGATGAATGGATGGATGGATGGATGGATGGATGGATGGATGGATGGATGGATGGACAAATATATTAATGAATTAATCAAAAAAGGTAAGAATTTTTTTGGCAGTTATTCCAGAAACTAGCAGTAGGCATTTCAAGAGTCACTCAGCCTCTTAACACCCTTCCCATCCTATCAAGCATGAATTCATCGAGTATAAAGCCATCATACGATGAACGCACAATAGGAGTATTCAGAGTAACACTGTGCACATACACTGTCTGGACTTAACCGAGGATTTGGCTTTTAGGCATATGCCATGCATAAAGGTGGTATCTTTTGGATCAACTGCATGTCCAGACTCTCAGATGTTTTAAATAAGGAAGATTATCTTATTCCTATTTCACAATATTTGTGGTTGTACATCTGATCTTTATTTACTCTTTAAGAAATTGTCCAAAAGGAAGAAGAAAGTAGAGGAAGAAAAGGAGAGAAAAAAGGAAGGGAAAAGAAAAAAATGAAAGAGGGATAAAATGGAAACAAAGCTTTATAAATAAGAAAGAGAAGAGGAATTGAAAGGAGGACAGAGTTATTGGGAAAAATAGAGGAATCAAGATATATCATACACAGTTCCTATGATGAATATGATTATTGTATATCTATAATGCACAGATAAATTTAACTGAAAAAAAATAAAGAACAACATGAATAAAACACCATGAAATGAAAGTTTCAGTATCTGGTTATAAAGGATTTAGAAAATGATATTGATTCCAATTCAAAAATCATGTTTTTGGCATCCAGTAGCTTTCATTTCTGAAGCTTCACATCATTCTATCTTTATTCTCCATTCTGAGAGATTTTATTTATACTTTCCTTCCTGTAGACAGCATTCATATTTGTTTCATTAAAATTTCTATAAACTACTTCTTTTTATTTTCTTATAAAATTAATGAAAATGTATTAGCTAACCCTATGCAAATTTATTTCAGTTTTCATCTAGGATAAATTTGTTTTGAGTAGTTGTTATGACAATTACATACAGCTACATTTTCAAGCCTAATACATTTTTAATAACTTCCTTCACTAGCTACTGATTTGAATTTCAAATTTTTAGTACCAAGAAGTTAAAAAACCTATATACCACTTTATGATGGCTTCATATGAACACTGATTTACACAGAAAAATCTCTGTCACAGAAAACATATCAAATGTCTAAATGAAACCATTAGTACTCACAAGCATCTAATGTGCTATTTGAGACAGGGTATAACATGGAGTTAAATTTCATAGAGAAATAATTGTATCATTATCTCATTTTTTTCAGAAATTCTTCATATTATAAATCTTTCATTCATTTGACAATTAATTTATTGCTACAGATTATGTGCAAATTTTAGGACATATCAAAATAACTGACAGGCGCTGAAGCAATTAAACATTAACAAAGCACATCTGAATATATGACAGACCACTTCATACTTTTCACAACTTCTCTGTGAATTAAAAGATAAAAACTCAATTCATATGCAGTCTTTCTATGGTTTCCCTGTCCATTTCCACTTCCTCTACCCCCTTCTAGATCTTCTTTCAGAGTTGGCCAACCGGAGATTACTCAAATTCATTTCAAGTCAACACACAGTATCACTTTATAGTCCTTGCAGTCACACTCTTCTTCATGCAATGTATTCCTCTGGATTATTATGCTTTGTCAAAATACAGTACTCTTTAAAGAAGCCACTTATTCGTCACCGCCTTCTAAGGCCCACGTTTCAAGTGCAGGATTAACCATTCCCTTACACTTTCTTTCTTTCTAAAATTTCAAGCAGATTTTATTACACAGAAGTTGTCAAATAATCAATCTTCTCTATTTTGTACACAATTCTTCTTCCTCTCCACAGAGAGGCTGCTTTTAAATTTCTCATCTGTGATGGCAAGCACTAGAATCTTGACTGCAATTGAACAGTAGTAGAAATCTTTAGGATTTAAGTTGAAAACAGTATACTGGTACAAGGCTCTTGCACCCAGCTTCAGGATATAAAATTTTTTTATTCAAAAAGACAAAATAAGTTAAGTGTAGGCATGAACAGTGGCAGTGATAAACATAGATAGATGATAGATAGATAGATAGATAGATAGATAGATAGATAGATAGAGACACAGACACAGACACAGACACAGACACAGACACAGACACAGACACAGACACAGACACAGATACAGATATAGATATAGATAGTAACTGAAGCCTGCAACGATTGGCATGTGATTTTCATTCATCAGCCTGACTTCTCTTCATTTTCTTCACCTGAATTCTGCAAAGTCACTGGGAAGGCCCCTGCATGGTGCTTCCTGCCACAGTTCACCAGCAAGGGCCAAGTGTATTCTAGGCTAGAACATGCCACCGCCCACCCTGCAACCCATCCCACCTGTGGAGCCCATGCTGGGTCCTGCTCCATAGGGATTTCTGTGACCACAGCTTTTGTGATTGTTAAAAGAGAGGCTTCCACTGCAGCATCCCACAGAGCAGCTCTTATAATCTCTGTAGGTTCAATGATTCCTTTGTCTGCCATATTCTCAAAGCCTCCAAATACCGTGTCACAGTCAACTTCAAAGGGGCTCTGCAGGATTTTCTCAACTTTCCCGGATTCATCTACATCATGTTTTGGAAATGGTCATTGCAGGAATTTTCAGTGTTCTTTTTATAATTTCTATACCATTTTTTAATCTTTGTTGGAAGGCGTTAAGGCATTCAGGGCAGGACTGCACTGAGGTAGGGCACAGAAGCCCCAGCAAAACGCCTTCTTCTAGGGCTGCCCTCAGAGCATGGAGGGCATCTGTGCCTGTATTTATTCTCATTCTTCTTGGCATCGCTTGTCTACCACCCTTGAGCATTGCCACTCCATCTGAAGGCTTTGCCAGCTGCTCATGCAGTTTCTCCTCCTCATGTTCACTGATTGTAATATCTAATTGCTCAGTGATTTCTTGAACATGTTTTTCAATTTGTACTTTATTATATTTGCCTTTCAAAAGCATAGCATCATCTTTGGTCATGGCAACCTCTCCAATTTGTCCCAAATCACGGAGCTGAATATTTTCAAGATTTAAGGTTGACCCTTCTTCTCCAAACACTGCACCAACAGCAGCAGTAATGATGCCTTTCTGCTGGTTCTTCCTTACCCTGGAGCTTAGATTGCAATAACCCAAAGACCAACATTTAGCCTCTTCAAAGCCTGGATACTGAGATCCTCTCTGTCAATGTCCTCAGCAACTGTGCCCAAGGACTTCTCCAAACTCTCTGAAATATTTCTTCCATTGGATCTTATTTATTCCTCACAATAGCCACAAGGAAAAAGACAATTTCTGTCATTTACAGCAAATACATGAGGAACTTACACTCTCATCTTTGAGCTTCCCTGTCCACGTTCACACTGAGGTACTGCAGTTTCAAAAGAATAATCACTGCATGAACTGCAGTACCCTCACAAAAATTTATGATATATTCATAATAATATTGTGATCATTATATGTGGGCTGAGATCAATAGCAAATTCCTAACGACAAGGGCAGCTGCTCTCAAGGCTTCTTTGAAGGGAGTAGTAGGTACTCTCAGCTTGAGAAGCATCTGAGGTCACTCAGCTCACCCATGAAAGCAAATCTTCTCCATGAAGGTTGTTACTCCAATTTGAGCAAGTCAGAGTTGCTTAATGGTAATATAATTTTAATGAGTTAAAGAATAGATCACATTTGAGTGATGGAGTGGTATTTTATAATGAGAAAAGAATTTAATGAAAACTAGATGTATATTATAAACAAAATCAGTGTCATTGTGGAAGTTCAGAATGTGGGAAGAAGAAAAATTGTGAAGGAGATAAAAAAAAGCCTGAAATAACTGAATAAGGCAGCCAGTTAGATGCACTGGGCAATATTGTTAAACTATAATCAAAACAAGAAGCCAGGAATATGCCTTTTTCAAAGTAAACCTTAAGATTCTTCTACTGACAAGTTATGTCAATTATTCTTCCATATGAGGACTCCTCTAACTTCATCACTTCACAATCAGTTTAAGGGGGGAAAAATTGATGAAATTCTTGAGGGAAAATTTGAATCACTAAGAAGTTGAATTAAGGGCTGGCCTGAGAGCTCAGCAGACTAAAGTGCCTACTTCAGCAGAGCGCAGCATGCGGGATTCGATCCCAGGCGTGCTAGGCCAGCTCTGCCCACATGGCATGCTGAGATGGCCATTGAAACTGGGTGTGGTGGTGCATGCCTGTAATCCCAGCACTTGGGAGGCTGAAAACAGGAGGATCACTATGAGTCTGATCTACATAGTGAGACCCTGTAGATTCTGTAGATCTTGTCCTAAACACAGAAGAGGAAAAGGAAGAGGAAGAAGAAAAAGAAGCAAGAAGAAGGAGAAGGAGAAGGAGAAGGAGAAGGAGAAGGAGAAGGAGAAGGAG
>NW_004524865.1:1207349-1209731 GCF_000260255.1 Octodon degus
AGTCAGTTCAATGCTAATAGAGGTATTAATCCTATAAATTATTAACACTATGCTAACAGAAATAGTGTTTTAAAACTAATTAGCCAAATAGTGTGAACATTTTAAATTTTTGCAAAACTCTTAAATGTTTGGCTGAATAGAAAACAGCTTGCTACTCTTACGTGCTTCTGAGTTCAGACAGCTGTTTTGACGAAGTATATGAAAAAGCAGGACCTCACATAGGCATACGAGTAAAACAGGAGGAATAATTTAAGAGCATTTTCCAGAAAAATGTGGCTGTGCTTCTCATCATTCTATCTCTACCCTGGACAAAGGTCTTCCAGAAGGCTATTACACTGACGGATCTTACACCACATCATGGTCCCTACTGGGTTATACTGAAATCCGCAAATTGATTTCCAACTTTGAATGAGTCTTTTCTCAATCATAATTTTATATAATGTTGATCTGGTTGCTGCAAAGACACTGGTTCGTATTTATGAAGATCTTGCAAATATGGTATCAGCAAATTTTATAACATCAAAATGGATCAAAGTTCCAAATGTTAAAAAAAAAATCTGCAAAAAGATAAAACAGGTGAAAATGTTGAAGTCATAGGTATGGGCAAGAACTGTCTAAACTCATTCCTGGTTGCACAAGTAATAGTGCCAAGAATCAAAAAGTTAAATTAAAAAGAATCAAAAAGTCAAATTAAAAAGCTTCTGTACAACAAAAGCAAGCAAACAAACAAATAAAACAAAGAGTCCACCTACAAAAAGTGAAAAAAAATTGTAGCCATTCTTTAGACAGAGGACTTCATTCAAGAATATATAAAGAGCTCTAAAATATTTCTGGTCAAAGAATGGGCAAGTGAAATGAATAGACTTTAAAAAAAAAACTCTGGTGGCCAATAAATATGAGAAATATTGTTCAACGTGTTGGCCACTAGTGAAGCTTAAATTACACTGAGACCTGTACTGCATTTTGTAGATCTTTGGTCAGTGTCAGCCATGAGGATGAGTCACAGCCATTGTTTGACCAATTTGCTCTCTGTGAAAGCCTGAGACAATTTTTTTTCTCTCCAGGTGATTCTCCCCAGGCACACTATACATCATCGATCACATTGCTCTGTGGCTTCATAATCTTCTTGATCAGAAAATTTGGAGCCCAACTGACTTACATGTTGTTACAGGGCTACAGGATAAATCCTGAGGGTACCTGACTGACCTTATCAGATACAAAAGTTACATTTCTTGTTGTATAGGCTTTGCTTTATCTTGGTCTTAACCATCCAGCAGAAAAGTATAAAACTGAGGAATGTAAAGTAAAGCCATATTAATATGATGAGCTGTTAAAACATCAAGTCAATAAGTTCTGAGGATAACCCACTAATATTATAGACTTCTAGACAGTGTTGGATTGTTGTGAATTCAAACACCTATAGTATTTTTGTTGGTTATTTTTCCATAATTCTATTGAGAGACAAACAGCAATAAGACAGTTTCAAATCAAATTGGTATGACAGTTTCAATAATTAACACATTGCATACATTCTTCCTAGTGGTTATTTCCTGTACAAGATGCAGACATGATATCATATTCACGAACACTATTACAACACATCCCTTTATTCATGAAGAGAATGTAACTATATATCTATCCCAACCATTTTGAATACACAGATACAAAATGGACATACATCTGTATACCCTTTTTTGTTTAGTTCCATCATTTGAATATTATAGGTGTGTTAACTCAGCAAAATATTCTAAAAGAGTCCAGTAGTCCATAATAGTAATGGGTCTTCTGCTTCACTGGCAATGTCAGAAATTGTTGACCTGAGTCCCCTACAGCTCAACATAACACATGGCTTTACTTCTTATACTTAGTTTTTATACTTTTCTGCTGGGTGGTTTAGACCAAGATAAAGGAAGACCTATGCAACAAGAGTTGTAGCTTTTGGATCTGATAAGGTGAGTGAAATCCCCTCAGGATTTATCCTGAGATCCTGTAACTCAGATTGTAGACCCTTTGTCACTGTCAGCCATGTGGATGAGTCACGGCCATTGCTTGGCCAATGTGCTGTCTGTGAAAGCCTGAGAGAATGTTTTCTCTTCATGTGACTCTGCTTAGGCACACTCTACATCATCGTTAGGTTTCCTCTTTGAACCATAATCTCCTTGATCAGAAAATTAGGGACACTACCAAGTTACATGAAGTTACAGTATAAATTCTTATATGTCCTGAGTCTTAATTGACCTTGGAAGGCTAGGGCCAAAATGTTGGCTTTCCTTGTGACCCTGCTTTATCTCTATTTTTGGTCTGGAAACTCAGGTTGTTAACCCTCCAGAAGAGAAGCTTATTGTTATTATCATACAACTTAGGCTGTTAAACTTAACCTCA
>NW_004524865.1:1209831-1229060 GCF_000260255.1 Octodon degus
GAAGAAGAAGAAGAAGAAGAAGAAGAAGAAGAAGAAGAAGAAGAAGAAGAAGAAGAAGAAGAAGAAGAAGAAGAAGAAGAAGAAGAAGTTGTTGAATTAGCTTTGCCAGTGATATAAAAGAAAAGTAATACTAACAAGAACCTCAGTCTTTATAGCATTTCCACAAGAAAGGTAAATTTCAGCTGTCCCATATACTGAATCTGGTTATGAAAGTGCTTTTGATAGCCTGAAGTTAGTCAGTGAAAACTGGTTATTAAAATATTATTCCCTTACCTATTCCTATTCTTACAATACTCCTGATGCTGTTTGAAGACTGATTTTGTTCTTCACATAATGGGAAGGAGTGCTGGCACACAAAGGTTGAATGGTCTTGACACTCTAGTCACTGTTTTCTAGTATTAATTCCATCCATTACCCCCTATTTCATACTTTATCCCATCTATTTGTTAAAATGAATGAAATATCCCTGGTTCTCAAAGACCAGCCCTTATTACATTTCTGTTCTCCAGATCACTCACATGGGTCCATAGGTGTGTTACAATGCATATTATGGTTTAAAATATGCCTTTCACATATCTTGACTCAAAAGCTTGGGAAACTGTCTTAATAGTGGTCTGTTTTTCACCTCTCATTCTCTTAGAGGCCAATGTTATAAGAGACTGAATTATTTTATAGCTAATCATTTCTTAACCTCTCATTTAATATGATATTAGAAAGAGATAATTGTTCATTATTTTAACTGTCTTATTTAGTCTTTCTGTTGCTGGGACAGAATATACAGTATCCAGTTAGAGGAGGTGAGGTTTACTTAGCACAGACTGTGTAGAAGTTTCAGTTCATAGTTTTCTGGTTCCAAGGCAGGGTGGCAAGGCAGAGCAGCCTCACAGAGGAGACAGTTACTGGCATGACAAGCAGGAGACAGGAAAGTGGCAGCCTTTCCCTTTTATGCCATCCAGACTACAAGCCTATTGGTTGGTGTCTACCCAAGGGTGGGCCTTCCCTTATCCACACCCAGAGCCATGCTATATCAGGCAGTGGACTGATTTAGTTATCACATGCTCTTCTTCTATATTTACACACCATACATCCAGCTGAAAACCCCACCTACAAGCTCAAGTCATAACAGGAACCATTGTCCTATAAAATACCATGACTTACTATGTATTAAATTACAGAATCATCACAGTGTGGGGCTAGAATGTGGGCCAGTTATTCTGTGCCAGGAATGAAAAAAATAGAAAATACAGTTCTGAATTTGTTCTTTATTGAATTTACTTTTGTTAATCTAGGTTATACACTTTTACATATGAAATAAACTTGACAATATCAGTGAAAAAGACTCCTGAAATTTTAATAACTATGTTGAGAGTATTATAACTGAGACAACTGCAAACTACTAATATCAAGTCCAATCCAGAAGCATTTATAGTTCACAATTTATATATCTTCTTTCCTTAATTCTCTTACTTAATATTCCCCCCAATTTTCAATGGGGAGTTTTCTAACATGTTCTTTGCTACATATGCTCATTAATATTTGATGCCACTATTATGAATTGAGTTCTTTTTAAAAATTTAAATTATCAAATGTCACTTTTTGCCTTTTACAGATGTAACAGGGTCTTACATATCACATTTGTGACAACTCACTGCTTTTGTTAGTTCTGATAGTCTGTGGGTTAATTATCATTATTTTCCTTTTTCTTTTTAAAATTTTTCAAACACTGACAAGTTGCTGTTAAGTATCTGTTTTTAGATTAAGGAAGAACACTCAAAATGTTCTGAAAGTAAATTATCACATTGACTTTCAAATTAAAAGAACGTTGCATTTCTCTGATATTTCATTTGATCATTTAACATGTTACTATATTGCTGAGTTAGATTTGTCAATATTTTGTTTAAATATTTTGGTTTGTAAGAGGACAGTTCTAGTTTTTTTCTAATGTTTTTGTGTGGTCTGGCCTTGCAATAGTACTAGTCCAATAAAATTGAGTTGAGGTTTTATCATTTTCTGAAAATATTTACAAGTATTTGCTTTTTTCCCCTTTAAATATGTTGACATATTCATAAGTGAATTGAAAAGAACTTGAGATTTCTTAGTGGGAAGGAGTTCAACTATAAAATCAGCATTTTATGAGACACTGAGTATTCGTAAGAGCTTGTGTAGTTTGTGTTTCTCACAAACCATGCCTATGTTATCTGAGTGCTAGATATTTTGTATATACTTATTGATAATATACTTTTTTGAGACAGGGTCTTGCTATGCAATTAAGGTTGATCTTTTTTTCCATGTTTTTGATCCTTTATTTTCATCTATTTCTGAGTATACCTCTTTCATAAAATTTGTAATCTTTAATACAACTCACAATCACTTTAGAGTTCCAAATAAATAAAATGCCCACATCAAAGGACACATTTAAAGTTCAAACGATTAGTCACATTAACTGTTCACATTCTTGGACTTTCTAAGAGGGTTGACCGAGTCCATATAATACTGTTAATAGTTCAAGTTGACATATATCATCTGAGTTGCTCATGGCTTACAACATTGAGGATATGAAAAAAAAATCCTGATTTTTTTGAGAAAAGAAAAGGGATAATAAACTCTTTAAACAAGCAGAAGTAACAGAACAGAAAAGTACACAATTTAAATTTTCTACTCTTTATCTACCACTATGATCTTTCTTCTTCCCATTAGTGTTAAAATTTTAAGCCCTCATCACACAAGAGATGCATGGATTTTGCCATGCCACTCAGGGTGATCTCAAACTCACCGTGTTCCCTAGGCAGGCTTCAAGCTCACTGCAATTCTCCTGTCTTGGCCTTTCACAATATACTATTATTATTATTTAATTTCATGGAATCTCCAGTTTTCATTCTTACTTTTCCAATTCTTTTTTTTTTCTTTTTCTTGATAAATTATGCCAGGGACTTACAAGTTTTTTTCTTTTTCTTTCTCTCTAACAGTTTTGGCTTGTAAAAGTTCTTTGATCCCATTTTATTTTCTGTTGCATTGGTATTTGCTCTTACCTTTATTGATCCCTTCTGATTAAAAACTAAAAATTACACTTTTCCTTATGCCCACTGTTATAGTTATGTTCCACATATCTTAATATTTGCATTTTTGTGTCAGTAATGAGAGAAAGGTGACTAAGACAGAATTTGGTACCAGAGAAGGAGTGTTGTTGCTGTGACTACACCTAACCATGTGATTCAAGAGCCTTTGGGAATGGCTTGTGGGAAGAGTTTGGAAAGGTTCAGAGATGTTTCCTAAAAAAGTAGTGCTGGTACAGATTAGGATTTCAGAGCTCAGAAGACCATAAAAATCTTGCTGCAGAAGACCTATCTCTGAGGTTTCTGCTGGGAAGAGGACTACCCATGTTGTTGGACTCCAGATAAATGTGTGTTATGGCTTGGCAAAAAATTTATTGGCATTTTGCTTGTGTCTAGAGACTTTGTCTGAGACTCAGATTATGGGAAGCAGATTGATTAATCTGGCAAAAGAAATTTCAAGGCATTCAAATGTTGAGACAGTGACATGGCTATTGTTGGGGGCTGTGGATGGATTTATGTTGCAAATCAAGAGCAAAGAGCCCAGCAGGATGATTTAAAATGTTATGAGTTCAGCCAGAAAGGAAGCTATAGTAAATCCATATATTATAAAAATAGAGCTAAGGAGATCTCAGTCACTGAGACAAGAGAAGAGAAAAGATGGCCTAAAGGTATCATAAGAAGCACCAAGTATCCACTATTTGTAGCCTCAAAACTGCAAAAAGGAAAGATTTTGCTTTGAGGAATGGTGGCCACATCAGGTTCCACAATGGTGGCCTTACAGAGAATTTGTTCCTTAGAATCATAGAGTGCTCAACAATTCAGGCATTCCACCCCCGTGACCAAGACAGAGGAAAGCTTTGCTACTGCTCCATGGGGCCTCAGACCTTGGCTTCATCCATGTGGCACTGGTTTTAGGCACGTGAAAAATGCAAGAGTTCTGAAGTTAAGCACATTTTCACTTAGAATTCAAAAGGCCTGAGAGGCCCGGCAGTGTGCTCCTGGGAGGGCAGTGTGTGAAGCTATGTGTGAGAAGCCACAGGTGCAATGGAGACCCCAGAAGCTTGGAAAAAGCAGGAAAGTGGATTGTCCAAAGAAAGCTTAAATGAGGGAGCAAAGCAACCCCAAGAAAGAAGTCATGGGAGCTACATCCCCAGAAGTGCCATAGAGTGGAGCCACATGGAGCTCACAATTTGCCACAGATTGCCTCAGATGTTGAATATAGAACTACAAGACTTAATGTTTGCCTTGCTAGATTTTAAGCTTGCTTTGATCAAAATACTTTATACCTCCCCATTTGTATCTTTTGGAATGATAATGTTTATCATGTACCATTGAATGTTGGAAGTGTTTAAATTTGCATTTGTTCAGGGGATCACAGTTAACAGTTTGCCTTAGATGCTGGAGACTTGGGACTTGGACTTTTTAGCAATACTGAAGCTGTTAGGACTTTGGCAACTCTTAGACATGGACTAAAATGACTGTTTCATACAGAGAAGTACTTGAGTCTTAGTGGGGCCAGGGCTGCAACTTTATGATTTGTGTCCAGAGGTCCCCTCAAAGCCTCATGCAGTCATAGGCAGGCTTCTGGAGTCTGTGAATGATTCACAATCCGATGCTGGGATTACGGGGGTACAACCTGCATGCAGTATGAGGGAAGGAAGGTGTATTTGTCCTGTACTCCTCCCATTTTGCTCTTGGTGCTGCTTGTGGCATTTTTTGCTATCATGGACTAACTGCCCTCTGCCATGTGACACTCGGCCTTGGAGAGAGCCAAGTATGGGCTAGAACCTTCACAAACTGTAAGCAAAATAAACCTTTCCTTCCTTAACTTGGGGTATCAGGTATTTTGTGTCAGCAACGAGAGAAAAGAAACAAAGAAAAGTACCTTTCCTATTAGAGGACTTGCTATCAGTTGGTATGCTTTCTATTTTACCCCTTTGAATACTGCCACTTGGACATTTTTAGTTTATGGTATCTTTAGCATGTTTCCTAGGTAATTCATTGTGTTCTCTAACTTAAATCAATTAGGTCAGAGAAAGTATGCTCTGTGATTTCAATTTTTTTCAACTTATTAAAACATTAAACAAAGTCCAATATGTGCCCTGCTTTGTTGACCATACCATGTGTACCCTAGAATAATATACATTTTGTAATTGTTTAGTGTACAGGTATAAAAATATCAGTTGATTCAAAATAGTTGATTATGTCAATGTGACCTTATGCTACTGCTGAGAATTTCTTCCAGCTAATTTGTCAAGTGGTGAGAAAACAAGTGTTTAAAATGTTCAACGTAGAGTGTGTGATTATTTCTCTCTACACTTGTAAAATCCACTGCCTCTTTATGATTTTTAGGTCTTTGTGACAAACTGAGAGTGGTGGCATTATTAAAAGAACTTTGTTTTTATCTCTTATTTATTTTTCTATTTATCTATTTATCTATTTATTTATTTTGGTGCATGGTCTCACTATGCAGCTCAGTCTTCTAGGGATCCTCCCGTCTCAGCTTCTCCAGCACTGGGATTACAGGCAGGGGCCACCATGCCTGGTTTCTGTGGCTAGCATGATGGCACAGCATGAGGTAGTGGGGACTGAACCTGGGTCTTTGTGCTTGCCAGGCAGGCACTTAGATACCTGAGCTTTCTCTCGAGCCCTCAAACTGTTCATTTTTAATAGTACTTTTTTCCAGAAAATATTTTTATCTAATTTAATAAATCATTCTGAACAACTAATTGGAAGACAACAATGTGCAATATAAAAAATATTCCTATTTTGTTTAGTGAAATTCTGCATCATTTCTAATGTTTTCTTTTTTTTTTTTACTATTGTCCTCTTAAAAATAAAAATAAAATACTTAAAGTAGAGAAAAAGAATAAAAAAGTAAATTAAATGTTCTTAGCCTACATTTAGTGTTTTGCTGGATTATTATCTGCCGTTCATCTACATTCAATTTATCCTTATACTTAATATAAATCTTTTGTAACTATTAATAAATCTTTTGTGTATGTGTTTAGGGTCTCATTATTTACCCTGGACTTGTAGTGATCCTTCTGATTTCTGCCTCCCTAGCACTGGTATTACAGGCATGTGCTACCATTCCTGGACTCCATCACTGGCTCAGCACACCCAGGGGTGGGGCCAGTGCCGCATGTGGTGCCACAGATTGAACCCTGGCTTCTGCGCTTACTTAAGCAAGTGCTTAGTGCACTGAGCTAGCTCGCTGGCCCTTTTGTATTGTTAAATCTTAATTACTCACATTATTTTAATTTTCTCTTTCCAATTTGAATGCTTACTGTCAACATTAATGTAATTATTATGTTACTGAAATTAAATATACCATTTCATTATTCATTTTTGTTTCTCATATATTTTATTATTAGTTTTGTTTTCCTTTTCTCTCCAACTTTGATTTAGGATTTCTAATTTTATGAATAATTAAGTATTCACTTTTGAGCTTTAATTTTAAAGTATTATTCTAGAGACTACAATATGTCCTACTTTTTATAGACTATCCTTAATAATGAATGACATTATTATTCCTTACTATGGTACCATTTCAGTCATCCACACTATTCCATGTCGTATTGAATACATGTAGTACATCTTTATAAAGCACACATCCCAAAGCTAGTTTTTTTTATATTTATCTATGTATCTTTAGTTATCTCCAATCTTTTCTGAAGACTCAAATTTCCATGCAGTATGATATCAGAGCCCAGAGAACGCCCTTTTGTCATTTTACAGTTTAGATATGGAGGACATCAATACTGTTAGATTTTTTTCCATCTGAAAATAATTACATCTTCACTTATCTTTCACAGATTTCTTTTCTAGTTACAGAATTCCTGATTGAAGGTAAACTTTGATTTTATCCCATTAAAGATAGTTTTCATTATCTCTTCTGGGTTTCAAGGTCTTTGACAATAAGTTCGGCGGCCTTAAGCTGGTAGCCCCCAGTGGTACAGTGTCATCTTCACCTGGCTGCTTCCAAGATTTTCTCCTGTTTGATTTTTATCTGGTCTTCATGATCACCCTGCAAGGCATGTTTTTGCTCAAAAACATCTTGCTTGGAGTTAACTTAATGAATCTGTAAATTCATGCTGCTCTCTAGATTGGAGAATTTGTCAGCCACGCTTTTTTCAAATAAGTTATTCTACTTTCTTTTCCCACTGCATTAAAGATAGTAACTATGCATGTGCCAGAAACTTACTAATTGTGCCTAAATCTCTGAAGCTTTTTTTCTCCTTCTTTTAAGAAAAATAATTTCTTCTGTCTGTTTAAAAAGTTTAATTCATTTTCAAGTTCACTGTTTTTCTTGCTAATGATAATGTTGCCTATTGAAATATTAATATTGGATATCTCATAATCCTACAATTTCAATTATGTTTTCTTTGAGTAATTTTGAAAAGGAAATAGAGCTTTTTTTGGAAAGAGGGGATAAAATGGATCAGAGAGAGAGAGGAGGGAAAGGAAACAAAAAGAATAATTAAAGTCTGTCATGTGCATATATAAATCCCCCATAATCAATATGTTCATGAATATGATTATTTCATTAATCTCAAAAAGTGTAGGCTTGGCAGTTATTTTAAACTTCTTTGCTGATAATTTAAAATGGAAATCATAACCAGTTTACTGTCTGTTGATCTTCTTTTCCCTTTAGGTTGTACCAAATTTTGATGGCTTTACATGATTTGAGGAATTCCAATTTTATGCTGGCCTTTTGTGATTGCCATGATTAGATTCTAGATTCTGTTATTTTGCTCCCAGAATGTTGATGTTGTCATTTTTTTCTAAGATATTTCCCCTTACCTCCCCTACGGTCACCTCCCCTCCACTCCCCTTCTCTCCTCTTCCCTTCTCTCCCTCCTTTGCCCTTTCTCTTCTTCTTCCTGTAATGGTTTGCATGTAGGTGTCCCCCCAAAGCCTCATGTGATCATAGCTGAGATTTTTTCAGTGGTGGCTGGATCTAGTATGTGTGACACTGGGATTGACTCATGGTGCATTGCCAGGTTCAAGAGCACAGGGATTAAATACGTAAGAGCTACTGCCCCACATAAGCTGCATAAGATATAAGGGATAGAAAGAGCTGTAGTCACCCTGTGATGCTTTGCTACCTTCTGCCTGCGATCTCCTTCACCATGCCTCTATGTTCCACTATCCAGCTTTGGAGCCAGCCAAATATGGACTGAATCCTCTACCATCTGTGAGCTAAATAAGACCTTCCTCTCTTAATTTATGGCTGTTGGGTATTTCGTCTCACCAAGGAGACAAAAGTAGATGAGAATATTTCCTTCCTTCTTTCCTTCCTTCCTTTCCTTTTTTTTCTACTTTTCCCTACTCTCAACTCACCTAGCCTAGTCCTTCTGCTCTGCTCTCTTGCTCCTTCTCTCTCTCTGTCTCTCTCTCTCTTCCCTCCCTCTCTCTGTCTCTCTCTCTTCCCCCCTTTCTCCCTCTCTTCCCTCTGCCTTTCTTTTTCTTTCTCTCTCTCTCCTTCATTCTGCTCACCATTCCTTCACTTCTTCCTTCCTTCTAATCTTCTATATACTTGAATCTTCTAAGTGCTGATATATTTGCTGCTGTTATATGAAATTTACATACCCACTGTTTGGTTTTTGTTATTAAAAAAGTAAGATCACTGATAAAAATAAAGTAGGTGTTGTGATCAGGATTTTGGTTTACTGTACTGTAACATCCTGTAACTCAGATGTGTCCCAAATTTTCTGATCAAGGAGATTGTGGGGCCACAGAGGAAAGTGATCAATGATATACAGTGTGCCTAAGGAGAGTCTCATGTAGAGAAAATATTCTCTCAAGCTTTCACAGACAGGGAATTGGTCAAGCAATGGCCATGACTTATCCACACGACTGATACTCACGAAGGATCTACAAACTGCAGTACAGGGTTTCAGGATAAATCTTGAGGGGATTTGACTGACTTTGGCAGATACAAAAGTTATATTTCTCACTACATAGGTCTTGCTTTATCTTGGTCTTAACCATCCAGCAGAAAAGTATAAAAATGAAGTATAAAAAGTAAAGCCATATTAATATGCTGAGCTTTAAAAGGCTCAAGTCAAAAACTTCTGATATTGCCAGTCCTACAGATAATCCATTACTATTAAGCACTACTGGACTATATGGGAACATTTTGCTGAATTCACACACCTGAAATATTTAAATGGAAATGGAATACCCATCTCTGACAAGACTAAACAAAAAAAGGGATACAAATGAATGACGATTTTGTATCTGTATATTCAAAATAGATAGGATAGATATACAGCTACTTTCTCTTAATTCAATGAATAGAAAGGTTTGTATGAATAGTGTTTGTAGACAGGATATCATGTCTGCATCTTGTACTATGAATAACCACTAAGAAGACAACAATATGCAATGTATTAATTATTAAAACTTCCTACTAATCAGTTTTGAAGCTGTCTCATTGCTATTTGTTTCTGAATAAAATTATTTAAGAAAAAGATTTCAGTTTAAAACAGGACACATAATTTATAGGATTGTTTCATAATATTCACCTAAAGAGTCAGATGCAAAACATTATGGAAATCTGTTCACACCCTAGACACACAAAGAATTCAGCTGAGGGCCTGGATCCCATGGTAATGTCCTTCACAAGTCCAACTGGAGACCTACAGTCCATGACAATGTCTTATGCAAATCTGTATCAACGATCTGCACTGAGAAGGCTGAAAGATTACTGATGGAAGCTAGAAAGTCTGAACCACTGGAATGATGGATCTATGCCAAGGGATCTGCACTAGAGCCAGGAAGTGATGTTCAAAGTAAGGCCCAGAGTTCCCTGCAAAATAACTTCAGCCATCCTCACCAACAGCAAGAACCTGAGAGTTCTGCTGATGAAAACAGCTGAGTTCATATAAGAAAAACCAGTACCGATATTTATAGCAGCACAATTTGGGATAGCCAAATCTTGGAAAAAAACCAAGGTGCTCATCACCTGAGGAATGGATGAAAAAGATGTGGTATTTTTATACAAAGAAATATTACTCAGCTATATAGAATGATGAAACCTTTATATTTAAGTGGATGCTACTTGAAGATATACTCATAAATGAAATAAACCAGAACCACATGTGTAAATATTGACTAGTCTCCCTAATATAAGAACTCAAAAGAAGAAATAAAAATAGAAAGTTATAACGCAATTAAAAGGAAAGCAAGAACTTGAGGATTGGGCAAAGAGGAGAGGACAAGGGGAAAGCTGGGAAACATGACAGGGGCAAAGCCATACATTTATATGCACAACATGAGTAAGGCAATGATCCTGAGAATCTTCAGCATGTTTTTGAAATTAGCAGTTAATTGGTAGGATTCTCACCCTGACTAACTATATATGCTGATACCTGTGAACTAAGCAACTGCACTGAAGATAGTAATCTGTAATGATGGGGTCATACTTCAAATGCCCGCTATTCTGGTCTTCTACATATGTACTGCTTATCATGACGTAACAATTACCGCCATACTGTCTCTCAAGTAAATGTTTGTTTAAAGAAAAGGTAACAAATGAAAACATGAGATAAGAAAAAAAATGTCACAGAACTGACCTGCTACAAGGCTGTATATGGTTGGATTTCTAAATTTCAATGTAAAACTACATAACTGTTTATTCCTATTTTTTAAAATATTTTTTGAATTTTTTTCTTCATATTCTGGAGGGACTTAAAGCTTAATATATCAATACTTGATGGAAAATACCTGTTCCATGCTATGCCTAAGATGTTTTCTGTTCAGACAGTGAGGTTAAGCTGAATTGTTTATGTTGTATGGTAATAATAATAGGCTTCTCTTCTGGAGGCTTAACAGCCTAAGTTTTCAGACCAAAAATTACACAAAAAGAAGGGCTGCAAGGACAGCCAACATTTTAGCACTACCCTTTCAAGGTCAGTGAAGACTTAGGACATAAGAGATCCTGTACTGTAACATCCTGTAACTCAGTTGTTTCCCAAATTTTCTGATCAAGGAGATTGTAGGGCCACAGAGGAAAGTGATTGATGATGTAGAGTGTGCCTAAGGAGAGTCACATGGAGAGAAAATATTCTTTTAGGCTTTCACAGACAGCAAATTGGTCAAACAATGCTATGACTCATCCACATGGCTGATACTCACAAAGCATCTACAAACTGCGGTACAGAGTTTCAGGATATATCCTGCTTTATCTTGGTCTTAACCATCTAGCAGAAAAGTATAAAAATGAAGAATAAAAAGTAAAGCCATATTAATGTGCTGAGCTGCAAAAGGCTCAAGTCAACAGCTTCTGACATTGCCAGTCTTATGGAAAACCCACTACTACTATGAACTACTGGACTATATTGGATTATTTTGGGGAATTCATGCACCTATAATATTATATGATAAGGGAAGCCCTTCTCTGATAAGACTAGCCAAAAACGGGGATACAAATGAATGACTATTTTGTATCTGTATACTCAAAATAGTTCGTATAGATATACAGCTGCATTCTCTTAATTCAGTGAATAGAGAGATTTGTTCTAATAGTGTTTGTGGACAGAATATCATGTCTGCATCTTGTACAGTGAATAACCACTAAGATAACACTGTGCAATGTATTAATTATTGAAACTGTGCTAGTAATCAGTTTTGAAACTGTCTCATTGCTATTTATTTCTTAATAAAATTACTTTTTTAAAAACAGAAACCAATGTGATGAAAAAGTTAGGAAAGCCATTGTACTGATTTTTTTCCAGAAAAATTAACAGAACAGTATTTTCCCATCCAGTTCTGAGTTTTGTTCTGCTGGCAACTGTCATGTGGGTCACCCACACCCTGCTCTGTGCTAATTCAGTTCAGCTGGTGTTACAAGTTGCCCATTAGTTCTGTGATCATACTAGCACATCATCTTCCCTTTCCACTGCTGCACTACCTCTACACATGTTGAGCATTCAACAATTACATTCATAATGAACATTAATAAGTTTATCTTCCATTTCAGGCTGTTAGTTCACATTGTGATCACACACAGATCATTTAAAAACAAAGTTTGCCATTGAAATGCACTGTTCTCTGTAGAAGCCATGCGACTATCAATGAGCAGTCTCCAACAAGATTAGCAGTTAGCCTTTTTAGCTTTGAACACTTCCACAAGGGTGCTATTACTTTAGGTTAAAAAGTGGGTAAAACTGGAAACATATAGAAGAATAGGCCTCTCCAGGTACATAGCAGAGAACATTTTCCCTTTATATAACAAATCACCCACTATTAATTTTGCCATTCAAGTATCAATTTGCCAATAAGTTTTACATGCATTCCAAGTTAGTCAAAATGTTTTTTCTATAGCAGACTACTTATACACATCCTGGATTGCACTTACCTTGTTGAATTGACTATACCTGATGTGCATTATTTCCACCAGAATTGAAGCTTTCTGGAACAATGACTGTGTCTCCGGCACCTCTGCATCCCCCATCAGGAGCAGAGAGTTACCTGAGAGCAGATATCCCAGCCACATGTGCAAGTGACTGACTCCTAGAGGTGGTTAGGTACTAGCAGGGGTCCACTGTCTTCATCTAAAGATTAATGGTTCCAAGCAGAATATATTGAATCTTCTTAGCAATTTTGCTGGTTTCATGTGTAAGAAAAAGAAGTTCAGGTACAATGGCTACAGCTATTAGCAAGCAGGAGCATTCTTACTAAGATGTCACTGAACACATATAGAATATTCAGATTTTCACTCTACTCATGAAATAAATGTAAATAAATAAATTTACATTTTGCAACTTGGTAATTCTCCATTAAGTTGGATTTGCCTTTATTCCTAAAACCATTAACATAATTATTACAATACAAAATAATGGTACTTTAGGAGTCCAGTAGCCTTTCATATGGTTAGAGCAGGTAGCATTGTGTTGGCTGTTTGTATAGCAAACTGCATAAATACATCGAGATCTGTGCTTCCTTACTGAATTGATAGGTGAATGTGCATCATTTGCACTAGAATTGAAGCTTTCAACCCATGAGCTACTCAGTGACAGAACAGAAACATCAACTGGCACTATGGCAGTAAATCTAAATTAGTAGACATACTACCTCATAGTGAGTTATAGAAACTCAAATTTTAAGCTATTTTGTCAGATTTAGGTACAATATCCAAAACTGCTAGGTATTGGTGAAATAAAATTAGTTAACAAGTTAGTATGAAATAATCTATTGTTATGTAAAGAAAAGTAAAACCATATGTTGCATAAAATCAATTTCACAACTTCCTTGAGGGATTTGGATTCACAGTAGGGAAGAATTTGAGTCTTTCTTAAGGGTGCTCAGGCAGAGAGCAGTGGTCAATACTGCTCTGAGTTCTGAGTTCTGACAGTGAATTCTCTGTCTCACTGTAAAACACAGAACTATGTTTTGATGTCATCACCAAAGACAACTTCAGGCATAATATTTATCATGATTTCAGTGTTATGTTTTATATTATTATAATTCTCACCAATAATGAACTCCTCTAATTCATGCTGTTTCTCTACTTCTAAGTATATCTGAGTCTAAACAGGTCCCTAACAGGAAACAAGACGCACATTAACAGTTTCATTAGCACTGCTGAAGCCAGGCTCAAAAGTTTAATCTCCCCAATATTGCCCAGAGTTTAAATCAAAGTAACAAATGCACAATTAACCTGAAGAGAGGCAAAATGCCTACTCAGCACCTTAGAAAACGATCCGGTTGAGTTATGAGTCATCTCGTTTCGCAAAGTAGCGATAAAAATGAGCCTTTCATTTTGCAGTGGCACCACTGGCATTTACAGAAGATGATTAAAATAAAGAAGAAAGATAACTTTTACATTTTATCAGGATGGGGCTAAGTTATCCTGGCTATGAATTTTTGCCTCCACAGATTTCATCCATCAAAGAAATGCCTCCACAAGTTGTCAACGATGCAGTAGTTCTCCAGGGACTCCGAGGACTGTGACTTACCTTATGAAAGTTTCTGAAATAGGCTGCTTTTTCATCTGGAAATTTTTCTAACCGTCTTGGTCCCTTGCTAGAAGCCTTCTTGAAAACCAACCAGCATCGTCTGAAAATCTGAAAGTAAACAAGGCAATTCTATTATCCTTCTTTATATATGAAGTTGCTGCCTACAGGAACTTTATGTATTCAGATTAATCCATTGCAAATAATTTTATTAAAGCCACTTCTTTTACATGGTAATTCTGTCTTTGTTTAGTAAGTCTGTTACTAATTAACACCACAGTAATTTAAAAATATTTTATATATAAAATGAATTTTTCATGAATAGGTTGTAATGAGATTTTCCATCTGCTTTCAATAATAAGTAAGGCCACCTGTATGTGTCTTAAAGTAAGTAAGCCACCTATATATCAGTGCTCCAAATGACATTTGTTCTCACTTTCTTTCTTTTTTTTTTCGTGGAACTGGGGATTGAACTCCGGCCCTTGTGCTCACCAGAGAAGCACTTATTCCACTGAGCCATCTCCCCAGCCCCTGTTCTCACTTTCTTAACACCAGTCAATTGTCTTCCATGCCAGTGCCAGGTCCTTGGGCTTGCCTGGCAGGCACTTAGACTGCAGAGCTATCTCTTGACCTTTGACCACAGTTTTGCATTTCAAAATTTAGCAAAACTTTTTGCTGCTGTGTAGCTTTTCCATAGCATGGAGGTGAGGCAATACATCAAGAGAAATTTGGGGAAATGAGGTCACTATATTTATCTTCTGTGCTTCTATTTCACTTGGAAAGTTGCAGTAGTATGTTTTCTGTGACGTAAATGACAGATAATGTGATTGTTTTGATTATCCCTGTATGCATTTTCTTCTTTCCTTCTTTTCTTTCTTCCTTTTTTTTTTTTTTTTTTTTTTTTTTTTTTTTTTTTGTATTTAGGACAGGGTGTACAGGGTGTACAGGGTCTCACTGTGTAGATCAGACTTGTAGTGATCCACCTGTTTACAGCCTTCTAAGTGCCGGGATTACAGGTGCGCACCACCACACCCAGTCTTGCATTGTTTCTTGATGGGAGAAAAACTGTATTTGCCATGTTAAAAGGTGCTCTTAGACCAAACACACAGACTTCACAGTAGAAAAGTAGGGTAAGTGGAATAACAATGAATGAACACACACCCCCACACACATACACAGGATACTCTTGCTGTCCTTCTTAGATCTTCTCCAGCAGCCTTGGAAAGCACACCAAGAACAACGCTGAATTCCCTGCATAACTGAGCATGACTGTCCTTGCTGCCTGGAATCAGAAACATTTTTCTTTTCAAATTACTCCTCACCAATTATCTGGAAAATAAGAGCTTCTAGGATTCTTTTATATACCTGCATCTACTAGTACACAGGTGTTTGGTTCTTCGTTAAATTCTTATTGATCTCTGCCTCCAGAGTGAGACAAAATTTTAAAACGTTGAAAATACGGTATAAATACATGGTTTGTTTCAACTCATTTTTTCATGGATTTCCTTAGGGCTGTATAAGATACATTTTAAGTGGAAACTGATTTAAAGTGAGCTAAACACAAGCCAGAAAGCAGACACGCTCCATGAAGACCCTCAATATCACTGCAGGATAAACCTGGTAATAAATATTGAGACATGAGAGATCTAGTATTTCTGATAGCATGTCACCTCTTTACTATTATATGACTGAAGCATGCACATCTAGATAAGGCTGCTTTCTAAGGATGAGGTAATAACTTGTTCATCCAGTGAGGCTCTTAGATTATTTCTTAGAAAAGTTAGTTCTATTATAATTTAACTAATTTCTCTAATATTAACAGCTTATGTAATGATGGCACATATTTCATACAGAGGCATTAAGAGTGTTAAAATGCTAACATAACTGATAATAACACTAACCAAACTCTAAATTTTACACAGATTATTTTTCTGTCTCCTATATGAGGATCTAATCTAGGATTTGGAGTAGCATTTATGTGCCCTAACTCCTTAGTCTCTTCTGACCCGCCAGTTGTTTACAGTATCTGTTCTTCATTACCTAGAAAGTCTTGCAGGGCGAGAGACAAGTGTCTTATAAAATATTCTTCCACTTCTGTCTATTTCGATTATTTTTTGATAATTCAGAAGACTAATAAAAATCACAGTATAATGAATCAGACACAATGTATAAATTCATCATGTTTATGAACAATTTGTATTTTGATTTGATTGCTAGTTGAATTTTTAATCAAAGTAAACAAGTAATTATTTAATAACTGTGGATTTATTTCCTCTTTGATGCATTTTTTTAAAAACTATGTTACTTCCAAATAATAGATAAATAATGAAAAAGGGCCTCAGTGTGGAGAATTTTCAAGTGTCATTTTGTGTAAATGTGAAATCAAATTAAGTATGAGTCAGGACACTAAATGCCACCTCCACAACAGGAATATAAAATTATCGGAAATAAGGAGATCACCTTTTAGTCTTTTCCATCAAATCAGGTTTTATGAGTGTACTATGATCTGGTTTAGACCCTAAAACCGATATCTTAGGTAAGCATGTTGGAAAAATTCCAGAGCATAAAGACTGACTTCCCACCAAAAACTCACCCTGGGAGGAGGAGGGGGAGGGGGAGGAGGAGGAGGAGAAGGAGAAAAAAAATAGGTTTCATTTCAATTATAAATGAAAGAGAACGTTATGAATGAAATTAGTCACAAATTAATGATCCTCATTAGCAGTACAGGAAGAAATTAACTACTCTTTTCAGACAGTTTTTGCCTTCTCATAGTCATCCAAAGTTGTAGAGGCCATTTGGCTTGTTGCAAAGAAAAGTTAGTGCTAGCAAGAGGAGTCCCCTTCCCCTTTGCCTTTTGGTTGGCAGAGGACCTTGCTGCCTGCTCTTTCACGGTTCCTGGGTGCTGCTCCACTCTAGCCTAGGAGGACTAGCTGATTGCATCTTTTCACTCAGAGCCCTCTTCTGAACATGCTGGTTGTCTCATAGACTGGCTTCTGGGCGCCCCTCAAATTCTCCTTTTAGAAAATCCCACATTGCTGACAGGGCTCCACAAATCCCCACCATCCCCAGCTGGTCCACACCCTCATTTTCCACTGCATTAATCTACCAGCTAGCTTGCCATAATTAAATACCTTCTTAATCCCCTTCCATCTGATGAAAACCCTTTTACCACATGGCAATCTCCTGCTGTAAGTGCTTTCTCCTTTTCAAGGTGATTTTACACAAAGGACACTCTTTTTACATTTAAGATTACTGTGAAGTAAATGGCAGATTTCTTGGCTTTAGTCCATAGCTGTAATTATGTTATTTAGCTAGGAGTCATTCACAAGCTTTAACTTACCCAAAAGGTGGATTTAATGGGCTTGTTCCATCACATGCTATTGACCTAATGAACCTTACACTTCAAATAGGATTTTAGTTAGAATCTTGGAAGAACTTCTGAGCATAAGAATAGTCAAACCTGAGAGTCTATTGCACTAAAGAGTGTCTTGGGATTTTAAAATATAGAAGAAACCAGCACAATAAAGTGGATTATTTGCATTCCCTTCTGAAAGCAACATACTATGTATATGATATCTTGAGGTATGGAATTCAACAATTCATAACCATGTATCAGATAAACATATAATACAACTAATAAACAAGAAAATCACTATTCCTCTCAAGGATAATTAAAGGGATATATTATAAGTAATTTCAAGGACTTACTCCTCAGTCTTTGTCTTCTGACAAAATGTATATGGTACTATTCAAAGACTTTTCTTCTTCACAAAAAGTCACTACTACATATGGTTAAGTTTAATGCACTGATGTGTATAGATTTAGCTATCTTTCAATATAGAGATGAGGTTTAGTATCTTTCAATATTACCGTAAGCTTATTTCCTGTTCCACAATGGTACCTTATCTGAAGAACTTAATTTGGAAAAGGTGGCTTCATCTGTGTTTGGGGGAAGGTGGCCACAGTTGTGATTCAAACAATTTGGTTTGAGCAGAAGTACCACTATATAACTATAACAGTAGTTAACAACCTTCTGAGCACTGGGACTAGACAATTTTTCAATGCGCCAGAGAAAGAAGTAGAGTGGGGATAGGTTCTGCATGATTCAAATCTGTACAGCCTAGTTCCCTGGGATGCTCTGCAGTTTACAGTAGAGTTCTGGCTCCTATGAGAATCAAATGTCACTGATGATCTGAGAAGAGGCAGAGCTCAGGCAATAAAGGCTTCTAGGGTGGTGGGGAGGGGGAGTAAATACAGGTGAAGCTACACCAGCTTCTCCTTCAGCTGTGTGACCCAGTTAAGGAACCCCTACCCCATACTATAATGTCAGAATCCTTTTATTAATTGGTTCAGTCATTCATTCATTCATTCACGCATGCACGCAAATAGTACTTGAAGGTTCTATTGACAAAATAGCTAAAACAAGTATAATAATAAAACACGGTTCTACCCTTATGGAAACTAAATTCTTGTCTCGTGGAATCTTCATTTCAATGGAAATATGAGTGACAGCAGACAAACAAGTGCATTTGTGAGCAGCTTTTCAAGGCACTGTGTGCTGCAGGGAGAATCAGCACGGTGAGGGAAGGCCAGTGCTGAAGGAGCCCAGGAAGACCCACACCCACCAGGACACCAACCTTAGAGGTGAAGGAAACCAGAGGAGGGGTGATGCGGATATCTAGGGAAAGGGACTTGTCTGAGAGAACTGCAAGTAAGTCTCTTATGTGGTATTAGAGAAGAAAATCCATGTGCAGGAACACTGGTTCTAGGTCCTTAAAATGAAGGTAGGAGGCCATTGTTAAGGCAGGTCTCAGAGACTCTGTAGGTGTGTGTGATCGTGTGCGTGTATTGCCCACATTCAGAGAAAGGAACCAGGGTCTTCACACTGAACTATACTTTCAGCACTCTTTAAATTTTTATTTTGAGTCACTGACCTGAAATTTGCTAAACTACCAAGGTTGGACTCAAATCTCTGGTCTTCCTGTCTCTGTGTCCTGAGGGTTGAGACTGTAGTATGTGCAGCCACACCAGGACAACAGCTGAATTTCTAAAGTGAAATGACAAACCACCATGTACATGCAGACTTTGGGAACTTCAAGATACTGGGACTTCTGGAATGACATTTATCATCATTATAATGGCTTGTGAAACCTTTCCCCTTGTTTCCGGGGACTTGTATTAATTCCTTTCTTAAAAAAAAAAAAAAAAAAAA
>NW_004524865.1:1230694-1235983 GCF_000260255.1 Octodon degus
AAGTCCGCATCTTGTACAGCAATTAACCACTAAGAAGAATATATGCAGTGTATTATTTGTTGAAACTGTACTTACGATTTGATTTGAAACTGTCTCATTGCTATCTGTTTATCAATAAAACTGTAGAAAAAAAAATAAACATGATAATTTCCTTAAGAACTGTGATTACAACAATGGTATTTAACATTAGAAAACAGCTTTTCCTTTAAGAAGACTCATTCACTTCTGTAAATATCCAAATGAATCTAAGAAATCCACTGGCTCATTATTTAAATAAGAAGCCAGCTGTGGTGCACATCCCTGCAATCCCAGAAGACTAGGAGGCCAAGGCAAGATGATTATAAATTCCCACTCAGCCAGAGCAACGTTGGCAATTAGTGAGACTCAAAATACATACTGGAAAAAGAGAGAGAGAAAAAAAAAAGTTTCAGGATGGAGTTCAGTGTTAAAGTCCTAGGTTCAGTCTTCAGCACTATGAAAAAAAGGAAATAAATAAATAAAATAAACAACACCCCCTCTTTCTTCATGTTAAGGCAAAACAATTAAGTCAACTGAAGCTTAAACAGTATGATATTATTTGATTAAACAAAATACATACAATATCAAATAAAACCAAACTTTAAAAATAATCAGGGCCAAGGAGATGGCTCAGTAGAATAAGCGTTTGCCTGGCAAGCACAAGGGCCTGAGTTCAATCCCCAGTTCCGCCAAAAAAATAAAAAATAAAAATAATCATATAGGATGAGGAATGTGTCAGCTATTGCTATGTATCTCCTAAATTCTCAACTGATTTTTAGATTACCCTCAGCCATGATGAATTTTTGTGTACATTTACAGCTCAGGACAGGATCACAGCCTAATGGATTCTCCCAAATACATGGCTCACTGAAAAACACAAATCTACAAATATTATTCTTCACCTGTGAGTTATTAGGTGCACTAGACAAGTACAACCAAAAAATTCGGGTCAGAGGTAACTCTACAATGTGTCCTAGTGTGCTATATTTGTGTTACAAATACATATATATGTATATACACACATATACATATACATATATACATACATTCATACATATATACATATATCTTTGTAACCTATAGGCACCCTTCAAATACAATGAAATGATAAATGTTAAAGAAGATGGAAATGCTAACTGCAATACATTGCGTACGGAATTATAGACAGACTTCATAAATGTGTACAAGCACTACTGAGAAAAAAAAGAGCAATATGGGAGACATCACAACCTCAGAATTCAAGTTATACTAAGAAGGTGCAGTAATAAAAACAGAATGATGCTGGCACAAAAAATATACACGCAAACCAGCGGAACAGAGTAGAAGACACAAACAACTCCGTGCACCTTTGGCCTTCTGCTCTTTGACCAAGAGGCTAAAGCATGATGAAGAAAAGATAGATTCTTTACCAAATGATGCAAGAAAATTAATTGTCCACATGCAAATGCAGGAAACTAGAACCATATCTCTCAAACTGTACAATTATATAAAAGTGAATGGAAGATCTAGCTATAATAATAGAAATACTGCAACTGCTAAAAGATATAACCAAAAAAACCCATGGACAGCATAGGTAAGTATCTTCTTGAAAAAACTTCAGTAGTTCAAGTAATAGCACCAAGAATCAACACATGGTGTCTATTACCTTAAGAAACCCTGTATAGCCGCAGAAACAACATTGAAGAGACATCTATAAAATAGGAAAAAAGTTGTCAGCTACTCTTCTGTTGAAGGACTAATGTCTAGGATATACAGAAAGGTTAAAAAAGTAGTCCCTACAAAACAAATCACTCAAGCCACAAAAGAGCAAATGTATAAACACTTCTTTGAAAAGTACAAAAGCCCATCAGATACCTGAAAAAATGTATTACATTGCAGCGGATAGGGAAATGCAAGTCAAAACAGCTCTGAGACTCCATTTTCCTCCATTAAACAGGACTATCATTAAGAACCCAAGAACCAGGGCGGCCAAATAGCTCAGCGAATTAAAGCACCTGCCGGCAAGCGCAGGGGCGGGGGATTTGATCACCAGGCCTGCAGTGTGGGTCCGGCCCCTGGGGCGCACTAAGATCGCAACTGAGACTTGGTGTGTTGGCACGTGCTTGTAATCCCCGCTCTTGGGAGGCTGTAAACAGGCGGATCACTACGAGTCTGATCTAGTAGTGAGATCCTGAACACCCTGAACACCCTGTAGATCCTTCTCCAAAAGAACCAGCAAAGGCTGGTGAAGACTGCTAATGGAATGGGAAACACTATGGGAAGAAAGAGATCATTAAAGAGATCGTCGTGTAGGTACACGTGCACACCCACTTCTACAGAAGCACAATTCACAACAGCAAGGCTCTGTGAACAGCCTAGATATTCACGATAGTTAAGTAAATAAAGAAAGTGCTGTAGTAAAGTCATGTGTGGAAAACGGACGATCTTGAGACAATAACATTAGAGGAATTAATTCAGACTCCCAGGTTTAAGCATTGCATGATTTCTCTTATATGAGAAAATTAAAATATATATGAGGAGTAATATAAAGGAGAGATAGTAAGAAACAGGGAGGTAGATTTTCTTCAAGAGAGTGAAGGGACCAGAAGATGGGGTATAGATGTACTGCACATATATACAAATAAAATATTTTTTTAAATCATCTTTTAAAAAATAAAAGTATGTTTGTTCTAAGGAGAACAAATAGCCCTCAGTTGTAAATGTGAAACAAAACAAAACAAAAAAATATTTCTTGGGTTGTGGACTATATGCATTTTCTAAAATAAATATAAATTTAAATATTACATATATATGCTTTTTATGTAATAGTGAATTGAGCAAAATCAATACCCATTCTCTCACAAAATACTAGAATTTGAAATCACTAATTCTAGGATTGTTCTTATGTAAGTACATACAAATGTTTTGCTGTCTATTTCTGCTTTAGGCTGCATAATCTGTGATCGAAAATGGCATAAGTCAAAAGCAAGGAGATAAATATACGGCAAACAGAATTATAGGACAAAATCAAGCATAGGTTTGTTTAGTATAAAGTCAAGTTATGTTTGTTTATAAGCAAAACATATAATGCATCTATGTATAATTTCATATACTTTAAAGATCATAATGATGTATTAATTGTCTGCTTTTATTATATTGCTTTCACTTGCTATTAATAATCCTAAAAAGAAACTGTAAAGGTTACAAAGACAAATTATGATTCAAAAATTCTAACCAGAGCCAATTTTTGAGGAAGCCAGTTTCTTTTTTAATTTTACTTGAATAAACATAATCCTCTCTGTAAAATTCGTTTTCCAGACCAATGGTGAAATATTGTGCAAGCATGCACACAGGGTCAGAGTCACCATCGGCGAGGAGAAGCCTCCCAGAAGTCTCCGAGCAAGGGCATGAAGTCGCCATCGTTGGCACCATGAGGATGAAGAACTGCTGAGCAGTTCCAAAGCCAAAGGGCATTTTTAGAAGCAATTATAGCTCGGGAAGGACACCCAAATTACACCCTTCGAGCTTCCTATTTTGAAACTGCCCAACACTGATATGACATAGATCACAAAATCATTTCTCTCTTTCAGCGAGATCTCCAGGAAAGATGTGTGTGCTCTGACGCCGTGTGCTGCATCTGAGTTGGCTAAAATTAGAATACTTTAACCTATAAACTGCTGGCTGTTGGAATCTATGTTGCAATCTATAGGAGAAGAGAAAACAAGCAGAGTAAAGCTAAGATGTAGGGAAGACTACAAGCGGCACATGCTGCACACGTGTACTGCACCCAGGAAATAAAAAAGTAAAAGAAAAGAGCTGAGTGCTCAGTCAGTATAGATGACAACACTCCTATATGCTACTAGGTCATTTTTATTTATTGGACAGAATTAGATTACCCCTGATAACTCTGAACTTCTGAAATAATTTTTGGATTTTTTTTTTTTTTTTTTTTTTCAGTACTGGGGATTGAAATCAGGAACCTGCACTTGCCAGGCAAGCGCTTTATTCTACTGAGCTATCTCCATGGGCCCCTGAGCTCCTGAAATACTTAACTGTATTCCTTTCTCAATTTTTATTTGGTGTTTTATTATATTTTATTTTCTGTGTGTGTGTGTGTGTGTGTGTGTGTGTGTGTGGCACTGGGGATTGAACTCAGGACCTTAAACTTCCCAGGCAAGCACTTATTATACTGAGCTATCTCCTCAGCCCCTTCTGTTTTATTTTTGCAATCCTCTTCCTTTTAACTTTTCCTCTTAAATTTATTTCTTATTCCCTGAATACGACTTCTCCCTTGGGAAAAAAATGTCAAAACTTCACAAACTTTGAATGTAACAGTGCTATCTAGAGAACCAAGGTTTGGGAGCAAACTTTGGAGGTGATATTGTGAGCAGAAAGCAAAAGCCCAGTGAGCACATCAAAAGTCAGAGCTTTTTCCTTAGTGTGCTTTTCCTTCAGTGCTTTCCATTTTCTCCAATTTTGAATCCTATCTGTGTTCACAATTTTTGTGTCCACTGACTTTTCTTTTTGCTTTGCCTAAACTATGTCAAAACCTATGGACAGCACTCAGAAGAAACTCATTTACAGTGAGCATGGCTGGAACAGAGCAACGACAGTAGGTAGATAAAGAAAACAGAGAACAAAAGTGATGGAAGATGTTGACATCAAAAAAAATTTTCAGGGACTTACTGGTTCCAGCCCTGGCGCAGCGTGGGTAAGACCCTCTTACACCCCTGTGGAATGCCCCACACCCTGCCCTCTGAGTAGGAATTTCTGCCACATTCCCAGAACCCCCAGATGCAGTCCTAGCCTAGGCCTGGTAAGTATGTGGGAGAGCTTCCGGCTACCATGTGCTGGTGTGATCTACTGGTGCAAGCCCAGGCGCAGTGTGGGTGACACCCTCTTTCACCCTCTTGGGACACCGCCCATGACTCTGTAGTACCCCCACACATGCCACCCAAAGAGTAGGAATTTCTGTCGCACTCAAGGAAGCCCCAGATCTAGTCCTAGTCCAGGCCCAGTGAGTATGTGGGAGATCTGCCTCTCCCCGCTACTCCACTTGTCCCCTCCAGACTTAGCTCAGGCCTGGTATACAGGCCTGGGGTGAAACCCTGTGACTGAAATCCCTGCAGAGAGTGTAGGGGACAGAAACACCCAGATAGTTCAGAAGCAGAACATCTTGCCAAATGGGCACAACAGGTTCACCCACAAGAGCAGCAGCAGGAAGGAGCTGAGCACAGTAGGCAGACACAAGCCAGGCACAGCAGGATAAATCCAAACTTTGTAGATCTGCAC
>NW_004524865.1:1236083-1244434 GCF_000260255.1 Octodon degus
TTACTTACTTAGTACAGGGCCTCACTACACAGTTCAGGCTCACGCTGATCCTCCTCTCTCAACCTGCACAGTGCTGGGATTACAGGGGTGCGCCACCATGCCTTGTTTTTGTGGCCGGCAGGGCACATACAGGGTTCTGGGGCCAGCACGGCACACAGTACCAGCATAGAACCCGGATCCTTGTGCTTGTCAGGCAGGCGCTAAGACTGCCAAGTTATCTCCCCAGCCCTCAACCATAGGACTTTAGAAGGAGAAGCAGCCCAAGTATGAGCTTGACTTCTTGATGACATGCCACTAGGGGCTTGGAGCCACCATGGAACATGGTAGATTAAACTGTAACAAAATGGCTGATGTAACTATTTATCCAAGTATATACTACACATTTTACAGAGATAAAGATACTTTGAAGTGATCAGAGGATAATTGAATAGAACGTAAAAGCTTCTGAATTTGTGAGAATCAATACACATAGCCTCAGACTTACAAATCAAAATTAACAAAATAGAAACATAACTTCTTAAAAATTAAATTTATTGGTACACTTTTTGATACCCATAATGATAGCATTCATAAGGTATCTATAACTGTGTATAATCTTTGATCCTTTTCCAAATTTTCCTCCCCTTGTTTCAACCCACCTTCCTCTCCTTATTTACAAAAGTTTCCTTTCCATTTTTCTCCTTGTATTCTCTCTCTCTCTCTCTCTCTCTCTCTCTCTCTCTCTCTCTCTCTCTTCATTTTCCGTACCTTCGCTTCTCCCTCCCTCCTTGTTTTCCTTCCCATTTCAGCATTACGCTTTCTTCCTACTTCCAAATATCTATCATCCATTGTGGCCTTTATTTATGCTTGTGGTTCCTTACACAGAGAAACAATGAGGTATGTAAACATAGGTGCGTGATTCATTTCACTTACAAATATGGTCTCAAGGTGCAGCCGTCTACTTAAAAAGTCTCAAGTTCATCCCTCTTTATGGTACAGTAGCATTTCATTGTACATAAAAACCACATTTTCTCTATTCATCTGCTAATGCTTATACAGGTTGTTTCCAAGATTCAGCTCATACAAACTGTGCTGCTATAAGCATGCATGTGCCTATCACTGCGGTGCAGTGCTTTAAAGTCTTTTGAGAAGTTATCAAGTTGAGAGGAATGAAACCTCTAGTTTTATTTATTATTTTTTTAAGAAGCTACTACTCTGACCCCATAGTGGTTACACCAATGTACATTCTCACCATCAGTGGAGACGGTTTCTTTCTTTCTCACAGTCTCACCAGTATTTGATATTGGTTAATTTCTTAATGATAGTGAGTGTTTTGGTAGTGAAATAGAATTTGTTTTATAAATTTTCATTTCTCAAGTGATCAGTGATGATGTTTTCATATATTTATTTGTTGTTTGTACTTCTTAAGCTGACCAGTGTCTGTTCATTGCATAGGCCTTTTTTTTTTTTTTTTTTTTATTGGGTCTTTAAATTTGTGGGGATGATCTAATATTTGTAGTTCATTATAGAGTCTAGGTATGAGTCCTTTGTTGAAGGAATCGCTGGTGAAAACGTTTCCCACTCTGTGAGTGAGGCTGTCTCCTCACTCTGTTGGCACCTGGAAAGTCAGTTTTTCCAGCACAATTTATTTCTTCTTGTGAAAGTTCGCCCCTTTCTCAAAGAAAATGTACACTTAGCATTGTTTCAGCCTGTGCTTTTCTATTCCATTGATCCTCAGGTCAGTGTTTTGCTGTTGCTTTTTCAAGTATCATGTTTTTTATCACAGTATAAATAACAATTGGGATATTACTTAAAACTCGGGGTGGTGATGCCCCTGCCTTGCCTGTGTTGCATAGAAGGATCACTGTGAGTCATATGAAAAGCATACACTGTGGTTTAGCTACATAATTGAATGCTAAGCTGCCTTTCGATCATATGTGAAACACTAGGCTGCCTATACAAATCTCAAAATCATCATACTAAATAAAGAATCCAGCTTTAAAAGGATGCATAATTCTACAATTCTTTATACAAATTTTCTTAACTATCAAAACCAAGTAACATGGTTGAATGATACATACTCAGGTGGCAGGTAAACTAATATGAAGATAATGACTCCAATCATAATCAGGTGTTTCAGTTACTTTTTCCTTGTTACTGCAACAAAATACCTGCCACCTAAAATTAAGGAAGGAAAGGTTTATTTAGCTCACAGTTTGTGGAGGTTTCAGACCTTACTTTGCTGGCTCTAAGGCAGAGTGGCACATGGCAGAGGGCAGCAGCTCATGGAGGCAGAAAACAGCGAAGAGCCAAAAGGGAGTAAAGGTGGGTGTGGCAGCTAGCTAACCTCTCTCCCTTCCTTCTACTGTATGCAAGCTCTCCGCCCCAGGGTGGGTGCAGCACTCCCACTCATACTGCCAGCATTGGATCATGAATTAATCACAAACTCTAGAAGTCAGCCCCAATGACTGCATGAGGCTTTGGGGGTACAACTAGACACAAACCATAATAGCAGGATAGTGACTGGTTTAGTTTAGGATAGTAGTGTGAATAAGAAACTACTGGAAGTCCTCCTGGTGTTCTATTTACCTGCAAACATATACACCTGTATTTGATTTAAGAGGTCCGTTTAGTATATGCTACTTCACTGGCTGTTCTAATTTATGATTATTTTTAAAAGCTAAAAAAAATCACATGTTGGGGCTGGGGAGATGGCTCAGTAGAATAAGCTCTTCCCTGGCAAGCATAAGGGCCTGAGTTCAATCCCTAGTTCTGCAAACAAAACAAAACATCACATGTTCAAGTTAGCACAAATGATAGGAACTCCATTTTATTTTTCTCCTTATTCTTGGTCGCTTTTTCTATGAATAATGTAATAGACACTGAAGGATTGATCTCCTAATGTTTTTCAGGATAGCAGATGGCAGTCTCTGAAAAGTGTGGTAGGAAAGGTATTAGAATATATCATTAATTAGACTTAACACTGTCAAGAAGCAAGCAGATACCACATAAGTTCTGGTTAAAATGGGATTATAGAAGTATTTATATCTAATGAATCCAAGTTGCTAATGAAATTCTGACAGTTTTGTCTATTAAAATAAGTTAACAATGACTGGGTTTGAAGTGGAGGCTGGTGTCATAGGGAAGAGGTAGTTCTTGTGGCTGTGGAGGGAGACAAGGTGGCACTGCCGCTAAGAGGATGTCACTGTGACACTTGTAGAGCAGTGATGGTCACTGTACAGGAGGCTTCACATCTGACCAGGTAATTCTGACAAAAACATGAAAAGAGAACCATTATTAACATATCTAACATAAGGACGGTACATGGACAAAGACCTCCATGCCAAGCAGTGCTGCCAACACTGGATATTTGCTCCCAACTGGATGCCTCCAAGGCACCTCTTCAAGCTCCACAGAGTGCGTCTGCCCATCTCTTGTGGCCCATCTTATTTTGAACATATTGCCCTCAATCCAAACCATAACACAGGGCTGGAGAGACAGCTCAGTGTCATAAGCACTCGCCTGGCAAGTGCAAGGTCCTGAGTTCGATCTCTGATACCAAAAAAAGGGATCAAATCCAAACTGCAATATGTCCAGACATATTTAAATATGCAAATAAATACTGGATGTACACAGAGGAGGCTATGATTTCTGTTTCATTACTTGTGTGCACAATAATTAAATTATTTTCAATAACTTGCTTAGAATATAGTATTTTCTATGCTCAACTTGTTATGGAAGTCACCACACTTGGCTTTATGTTCCAGGTAACTTTTTATTATCTTTGTTGGTTAATTTCTAAGTGACCTGAGAGCAGCAATAACATTTTTGTTCTCTTACTGCAATATAATCATCAAAAATACATTTTGGATGAATACAAGACTGTGCTGATATCTTACCCGGGATTGAACTCAGGCTGTTGCACTTGCCAGGAAAGCGTTGATTCCACTGAGCCATTTCCCCAGCCCCTGTGCTGATATCTTACAAGCACAATTTAAATATCTTATTTCTTTTTTAAAAATCAACAAGATATCAAAGAGTGAACTGGAGAAATCTTAAAAATCATTTGAAATACTATTTCGAACAAGAGAAAAACATTGCCTGAATTTAAAATCATTGTTAATGCATATGAGTTATGCAGAGTAATGAATTTTGTCTTGGAACATGATTATTTTTACCCACCCAGTTCCACTTACTTCATCCCCCTGATCCGTTTTCTCCTCTATAACAGTCTTCATTCTCTTTTCAGATTGAAATAATCTCATAATCTTATGCATGCTATCAGATCACAATGGAATAAAATTACAGGAAGCAAATGCCAAGAAAAACCACAAAAACTACAGAAACATACACATATTAGATATACACTTTGAAAATATCAGTAACTAAGAAAACCAGATGAGAAACTAAAAAAAAAATTCTAGAATCAAATTATAATAGGAACAAAATACTACCAGAATATGTGAGACACAGTAAAGTCAATCCTGAGAGGGAATTTCATAGCTAAGACTGTCTACATAAAAGAACCTATTAGATGTCAAATAAATAAGCAGATGACACATCTTAAAAGTCTAGAAAAACAAGAACTCACCAAATGCCACCCCAATAGAGGGAAAGAAATAACGATGAAATTAATGGATGGGGACTAAAGGACCACCACAAAAGATGAATGAATCAATGATAAAATTGATAAATGCTTAGTCAAGCAAACATAAATTTAGAGATTAAAGGTGTGATATTACAATAAATATTATGGCATTTCAAGGGGTTACTAGAAATTATTTTGGAAAATTGTATACAATAAACTAAATTTCTAGAAACATATGGCCTACAAAACTTGAGCCAAGAGCATATAAGTAATATAAACAAATCAAGAGAAAGCAATAAGACTGACATAGTTAAAAAGAAGTCTATCATGAAAGAAAGTTCCTAAGTCAGATTTTACCAAATCTCTATACAAACCTTTAAAGAAGAAATTTAACAGACCTTTAAAGAACTGAAATTGATCCCACAAAATACACCATGATATAGAAGAAAAAGAATGCTTCCAAATTAATTGTATATTTTGATACGAAACTTGGAGAAAAGGTGAATATTGAAAACTACAGACCAATATCGTTGATGAACACAGAGACAAGACTCAGTAAGACTGTTGTAAACTGAACACAAAAACATTTTAAAAAATCATGCACCGTTACCAAATTGGTTTCATCCCAGGAATACCAGGATGATTTAATATATGTAAATCAATAAATATACAACATCATAGTGCCAAGGACAACAATTTCATGATCATCTGAATAGGTGCAGAAAAAGCCTATGAAAAAAACTCAGAATTTGGGCTAGGGAGATAGCTCAGTAGAATAAGTGTTTGCCTGGCAAGCACAAGGGCCTGAGTTCAACCCCCCATCCTGCAAAAAACAAACAACAACAAAAAGAAACAACTCAAAATTTGCTAAGGATAAAAACTTGATCAAAATAGGTACTAAAGGATCTAGTCTCAAACTGATTAAAGCTGTGTAGGACAAGTCCACTCCCCAAGTCATACTGAATAGGGAAATAGTGAGAGTAGTTCCCCTACTGACATATGTTGATGGACAAGTAAGCCCCCCACCCCCGGTGCATACACAAGTACACATTTTGTAGCGTATAACTTTCCAAAACACATTTCACAGATTGGGCCAGCAAGATAGCTCAGTCTACTAAGCGCCTGCTTTGGCAAGCACAGGGATCAGGGTTGGACCCCTGGTCCCACATGCCACACTGGCCCTGCCCTCGAGGGGCGAGCGGAGCCAGCGACTGTGTCCAGGCGTAGTGGTGCACGCCTATAATCGCAGTGCTGAGGAGGATGAAAACAGGAGGATCACTACAAGTCTGAGCTGCATAGTGAGACTCTTTACCAAATACATAATTGAAAAAAAAACATTTCACACATTATTTATTCATTCAACAAGCATTACTTGAGCATCTTGCTATTTGATGAATATATTTTCAGTTGCTAACAATAATATCTGTCATTTTCACTACAAAACAATATTCAAATAATGTACAAATGAACTTTAAGGTTATAAAGAACAACTAGCAAGAAGAAAATTCAAAGTGCAGGTATAATGGAAACTATAAAGGAAACAATCAGCTTTTCTGTATAGCCTATGTTCTGGACTTCATGCTCCATCAATACATAAGAACAAATTTCTGAATGTAAATTTTCTTAATGTTATCTCTGTAAAAAATAAAACCAGTGGAGATAATATTTAATATAAATTAATCATTTGATGCAATATTTAATACATTGAACTTCATATTTTTATATATACTTGCCATATGTATTTATAGATTGTTACCAGACTTGTGTACGTGTTGCTACAGCAAGTACTCTTTTCTCAGCCTTGTAAATCAAGTTCTTAGGATATGACTATGGATTTTTCTAAAATATTCTATTCCTTCATATATAAAAACCCACAAGTATATTTCTTTAAAGAGACAATAAGTTTCTCAAGCATGGGCACCAGATTCTTTTAATCTTTGCAATGTACGTCCTTGCTTAGTTCCAGGAAAGCAACTTTTTAATCTCCTCTTAAGACATTTAGCAATTACCCAACAAATAATTTGCTAGAAAATGAGTAAAATATACTGGAAATCTAATTATTTTCTTTACCATGAATCTTGCTGAACAGTTAAGTATTTGAACAGATGATCCATTGTGTATTTTTATTTCATTTTGTATTTTGCTTCATGGAAACTTTAATATATTTCAAAGTTTTTAGGTGTATCAGGCACAGGCCCCACAATTCCTACGAACTACCTGAATTTTATTCACAATGTTTTGTTTTTGTAACTACTTCATTTTCTCAGGGAAACAAACTTCAATTTGTTTCCCTGAGAAACAAATGAATCATTTACTATAATGCTTAATATATTAAAATTCTTATCTTTATGTGCATAACACTTATCTGTATTTCTTTTTTTCTTTATTTTTGGTACTGCAGATTGAATTCAGGACCTTGTACTTTCCAGACAGGTGCTTAAGTCGCTGAGCTATAACTCTCTGGCCTGTATTTCTTTAAAATTAAAAATTCTTTGAAAATTTAACTTCATCATTTCATCCAAAAAGGTTTTCATTTCTATTGCTTTGATCAATGCAGAAAAATTTTTAAATATTAAAAATTACCTACAAATAAGATTGGGGAGAGCCAGCCAAATAGCTCAGTAGATCAAAGCGGAGACCAGGGGTTTGATCCCCATCCCCAGGCCTGATGTGCCAGCCCTGCCCCCAGGGCACACTGAGCCAGCAATTGAGACTGTGCGTGGTGGTGCACACCCGTAATCCCAGCTTTTGGGAGACTGTGAACAGGTGGATCACTATGAGTCCTATCTAGCAGTGAGGCCCTGAACACCCTGCAGGACACCCTAAAATACAAAAACGAAAAAAGAAAAAAGAAATAAAATTGGGAAAAAACAATCTATTGGAAGAAAACAATAAAGCACAGCAGAAGGAAAATCAAAGTGATGCAATCCAGTTTAAGAAATGTAAAGTTAAATAGCTTAGGTATTCCATGCTTTTGATGATCTGCACATTTTTCTAACTATGCACTCTGAACTTGTGTTCTAGAATAGTCTAAGGCACATTAATCTGCAGGAAAGAAGCAAAGGCTTCTGCCATAAGTGATTGATTGTGCAAAACACTGGATTAAACAAAGTTCAATTGTTTGTATTTTACTAAGGGAACCACAGAATATTTAAAATATGCATTTAGTGTATGAAGAGGAAGAAAGCATATATATATATTTTTTTTTCTAATTAATTAACTAAGGTCTCTTTAGTTTCGCGTATGTCTTAACTTTTCCCACTGAGACCCTTCTCTCATCCAGGCTGATTTTGGGGGCCAGAGGGATGAAGCAGTGTTACCTTCCAAGAACATTTTCCGTACAGTGTTAGTATTGTCTAAAAATATTTGGAGGATTATTGTTTTCCTTATACACTAAAAATTATAATCTTGCTTTTAGAATTAAAATATTAGAGTTGCAAGAGTAATTGAAAATTAAAACTCTGAGTATCGTTAAGGAAACTGCAAGTTATTTGTACCTTTTTTTTTTTTTTTGGCCTAAAGCAGTTTATAAAATTCAGCTTTGTTTTTGAAGCACTAGGGGCATAGGGCACCCTGAACTCAGGGCTGTGAGCTGGCTAAGCAAATACTCTACCACTGAGCTACACCTCAATCCAGTTTGCAAAATTCTGGAGCAGTTATTTTTCACTACTGTAAAAATACAAAGTGTCTACAACTTATAAAATGTAATAAAATCAGAATTTATATTTTTTTTATTTTTTTTTAAATTTTTATTTATTTGTGTGTGTGTGTGTGTGTGTGTGTG
>NW_004524865.1:1244534-1246530 GCF_000260255.1 Octodon degus
TTAAAAGGAGAAGGGGATTGCAATTTATGCTATTTGTCTAGCATTAAAGGCTGAGCAGACAGAGATAAACCCAGGAGGAAAACAATAAGGCCAAGATTAGAATCTCACAGAACTTCATTATGAGTGAAAAAAAGTGAATTGTTAGTTATATATCTGTATCTATATAAGTAAATGACTACTTACATCTATATAAGTAGTAAAGTTATACATGCCACTGTCAGAAAATCTAACAGATGAGTTTAGTTTTAGATACCTTGAGCATGACAGCACACAAACCTTTGCATGACCCCAACCATTTGTCAAGGTTGAAGCTCCCGTCTTCTGTTAAATGAGTGCATTTTACTGTCTTTCTCCATAATTCCTTCCTTCCTGTCTTATTTTTTTTTTACTACCTTAGACTGAGCTCAGGACCTTGTGCATGTGAGGCAAGCATTCTAACACTGAATTTATACCTCACACCCTTTTATTTTGAGACAGGTTCAAATTGCCCAAACTGGCCTTGAATTTATGATCCTACCTCAGCCTCCTGAGTAGCTGGGATTAAAGCCAAATAAAGATGGGTGGGTGTCACCATCCCCAATTAAGGAAGGTTATTCTTGCTGTGAAAAGTGAACTAGCAGGGCCAGGTTGGAGACAGGAGATCACTGGGAGATGATGGAGCCATCCAGGTGAGAGAATCATGGCCACAAGGTGGCCACGGAGATGTAAGGGAAGGGTTGAGTTACCATCTGTGTGAGAGGGAGAGCAGTCAGGACTCAGTGAAGGATTGAACCACGGGGAGTAGAAAGGTGAAGCTGTGGGTAAGGCTCAGTCTACTGAGCAGAAGGTCTAGTAGGGAGGGCTACTATTTACCCTGGTCACTAAGGAAAAACAAAAAAACTTACTCTTGTGGGGTTCTAGGGAAGGGGCAAAGATTGGAAGGGAAGTAAAGTGAAACCAAAGTGAGCCTGGAGGCAAAGGACTAGGGAACAAATTCAGCCTGCCTACAGGACCAGAGCACTATGGCACAATCTGGCCCTTCAGAATGCCAGGCAAGCCCAGAGCCCTTCCAAAAGCCACAAAGCACACTGCTGCAGGGAACACAGGTGCAGCTAGTGGCTTCAGAAACTCCCTCCCACAGTTCCTGTAGCAAGGGGAAGGCCTCAGAGGGTGAACCCCTCTTTTTACAGTCGGAAGTTTGTCCAAAACAGAACTATGATCCTTTCTAAAGTGTCTACAGGACTTCGAACAGTCGTGACCCCCACATTCTGGGAACCCCCAGCCCTCTGCAGTGAGGCTCACAGACCCACTTCCTTCTCCCCATTGTGGAGCCCAAGGTACTGCTCAGGCTCTGCAAAGTGCACCCTTCAACCCTGTTCTTCCCAGAGAATCCTCCTTTTTCCAAGTATCAGTGAAAAGGGTCCATGATGGGTGCTCAAAACCAAAAAGAACAGCTTTCTTCCCACTCTTGGCTCCTAAGTTACTCTGACCTCTTGTGGGAACTGGTGGCTACTGCTCAATCCGAGTCCTCTTCCCAGCCTGCACTAGGTGAGGATGATCTTATTTCAGCCCCGAATCCCAGAACAGATGCCCAGAAATTGTGAATTGAATGACCACCTTGGGTCCGGTGCATAGTCCATCGCAGAGGCCTTTGGCACCACTGAGTGGCACCCTCTTGTCCCATGTGTAGCCTGCTGTGTGCCTGGCCCAGCAGCCCAGTTCACAGGGGCCAAGAGTGCACCTGGGGCTGGACATGGCATGGACCACACACCCACTATTCCTTCTTTTAAGTTAAGTCTTCCATGTTGAAATAGCTCTGACATATTTTTGTTTTGATATAAATTTTCATAGTTACCTCATTCTTCAATGGAGATTCTTCCTCTACTTTTTGCCTAGTTGTTTTCTTTTTTTCTTTTCTTTTCTTTTCTTTTTTTTCTCTCTCTCTCTTTCTTTCTTTCTTTCTTTCTTTCTTTCTTTCTTTCTTTCTTTCTTTCTTTCTTTCTTTCTTTCTGTGGAA
>NW_004524865.1:1247861-1248878 GCF_000260255.1 Octodon degus
CCAGCTCAGCCCATCAGGGGGCGGGGCTGGCTGGCATGTGGTGCTGGGGGATTGAACCATGGTCCCTGGGCTTTGCTTACTTTAGCTTGTTCTAAGTAGGTGCTTTAGACCACTGAGCCATCTCACCAGCCCCAAAATCAGAATTTATAAAGGATTACAGAATATAGTAATACTGGAAGAAGATATAATGATTCTTGTATTCTTATCTACTACTACATATTTACTGATGTGGTGGACAACAGTATTAATTTCGTTGATTAAATGGGGAAATTTTTTTAATTCTTTATATTTTCTTCGGAAAATATAATAAATGCATTCAAATAAAAATGTACTTTGTTTCATTATGCTGTACAACTAGAATGCTTCAAGTATGGAGCCTTTGATGGTAAGGAGGGATTTCTATTTTGTGAGGGCTTGAATTTTCCCTCAATATTCTCAAATGAATATATTTAGCAAGCCAGTTTCATTAAGAAATCACACGCCGAGTTACATATAAATTGGGTTTATAAGAATTATCAACAAAAATGTTATGGACACAATTCCTATGGCCAAATTAAGCCATCTGAGTTTTCAAAACTGAAAAAAAAAAAAAAAGGAGCTCAGAAAAGAAAAGACTGAAGACCAGAAGCCCTCAACTGCTAAAACTAAAATGCAAGTTTCATTCCAAGAACTGATACAGCAATCACTGAACCGATAACATCCCGCCCCACACATTCCTGCACTGTCTGATTTCATCCTGATGGCAGTAAGAATGCTGCATTCAGTAACTATTAGATTAATAGAATAAGGCTTTTCTAGTTCGCTAAGTGCCTCATACAACTTCATTTTATTAAAACATTTTTACTATTTATTTACTTATTTATTTTTTATGGAACTGGGGATTGAACTCAGGACCCTGGTGCTTGCAAGCACTTATTCTACTGAGCTGTCTCCCTGGCCCCTACAACTTCTTTAAACATGATAATTTCCGGACTTCCGGGAACCCCCAGACCCAGTCCTAGCCCAGGTCCGGAATTG
>NW_004524865.1:1248978-1275361 GCF_000260255.1 Octodon degus
AAAATTACTAAATGCCCCTAATACTCCATTGCTCCTGAAATACAATAATAATATAGGGATGTTTCCACCAAATAATGCTTATAAAGTATAATATTTAAGGAATGTGGATTTTCTAAAAACAAATATGATTATAATTGAATTACTGGTTTTATTTCAATTAGTCATAAAAAGCTGCTGAATTTTAAATGAATTTAAACAATTATTTCAATGATGTTTTTGTTTTACTTTTTGTTTTGTTTGTTTTTTGGTACCAGGGATTGAACTAAGGACCTTGCATTTGCCAAGCAGGCACTTAGGCCACTGAGCGATATTCCCTGAAATAGTGACATAAATATTTTATAGTAATCTACAAGAAACTTCAAAGTGTATGAGGTTGGTAGACAATAATCAATTTTTAGTGGTAGAAATGAAAGAGGAAGAGAATTGTTATGTAAAAATAAGAAATCAACTGGGAGGTTACCAGAACAACATTCTTTAAAGTGAGGAGAGAGAGAGAGAGAGAGAGAGAGAGAGAGAGAGAGAGAAGGGCCAGGGAGATGGCTCAATGGAATAAGTGCTTCCCTGGCAATTGCAAGGGCCTGAGTTCAATCCCCAGTTCCACCAAAAAAGTAACTAAATAAAAAAAGTAATACACCGCCTCTCAGTTAATTTCTTGCTCCTAAGTTTGTTCTATTCCAGAGCAATTTATGAAACTTTAGTCATAATAAAGTCATAAAACACAGCAGACACATATCTATTTTGTTCAAGTAAGAAAAAAACTGGAATCAAGCATCAATAACCCATCTTTCAAGATCTCACCGATACTTACTACTTATAGATGAAATTCACAGTTCTGAAGCTTGCCCTTCAATAATAGGAAGTCCCAAAGTCACACAGAACATTTATCCATTCTCCTCTAAAAATACCCTCTATTCCATTGATTGACTCAACAATAACATTTTTAATAGATTGGGTTTAACTCTGGTGCCTACTTTGTCTTGTTTAAAACTCTGAACTGCAGTGCTGGCCCCACCCCTGGCGTGCTGAGCCAGCAACAGTGTCCACGCATGGTGGCACACACCTGTAATCCCAGAGCTGGGGAGGCTGAAAACAAGGATCACTGCAAGACCAGGCTAAGACCCTGCACCAAATACATAAAATTCAACAAAAGAATCTGGAGTGTTGTTTTTTAACTGAGAACGTCTTAGAATGTTTTCCTTATCATTTATTCTCTATCACATTCTAAATATTAGCACCCTTTACTAGCTTACAACTGCCTCCACAGAGGCAGCTATGCCTTATTCTGATCACTGCATCTCTCTCCATCCTTGAATTCACTCACAAGTGTTTACTTAAATGTCACCACATGAATTAATCCATTCCTTTCAGACAGATATAGATGCATTTTAAATTTCCAAAATGAGTCCTCAGTCTAGTCCACACATTCTTCTAATCATTTAAATTGTATTAAGTAATTAAATCTTCACAACATAATTAAGCTACCTTGGTTATCAATGTTTCATATGAGGAAATCAAAGTATAGTAATGTTTAAAAACAGAATCTGCGATGTTGGGTTATGTAAAATAGATTAGATGAAACCATTTAAAAGGTCATTATGAGATGTACGCATAGGTACAGCTTCAGAGTTTATATTTGTACCACTAGCCCTCATCCATTATGCTATTTGAGTGTTAAGAAAGCCAGAGAGTAATACATTTATTTTAAGTTAAGATGAACCACGCCAAAATAAGGAAGCAGACTGGCTTTCTCTGAGGAAGAGCACCTGAGATTAGGGGCCAAAAGCTGCTATAAAAAGGAATTAAGTTGAAATGAGTGAGAGGTGACATGTGTTTGTGTATTGTTTCTTATAAAGTCACCTTTGTGTGGAAAATGTTCTGCCTTTCCTCATATTAATCCCTTTCCTCTTGTTCCCTGTTCACCTACTGTAAAGAGAAATGTGTTCAAACAGAAAGCCATGCATTTGATGTGGAAATAACCACTGAAGGAGCGTTAGCCACCTTTTCCCCGCGCTGAGAGTTTCAGTATGTCCGCAACATTTCATGTCTGAAGCCTGAGATGGGAGAAGGCAAAAAAGACAATGAAAAACAAAAAAGGTTTGTACCTTTATTTCTCCAGGGACCCTAAAGCCAATACTGGGTTTGTTTAGGATTCCTACAGTTTAAATCTAAAATATCCTTCCACAGTCTCATGGGTTCAGAAGCAGGGTGTTTCAGAGAGTGACTGGCTCCAGATGGCGGGAAGTGCGTGGAAGCCTAAGTCCAGCAGGGATCATACTTTGATGCTATTGTTTGTAGATGATGGGAACAAGAGGTGAGGCAAGGCTGCGGGAAGAGGAGGCCGTGGGCATCACTGTGAGCTTCTCGTGGGCATCACTGTGAGCTTCTCGCCCCTGGCTCCTTACTCTTGCAGTACGGGGGATTTAACTCAGGACCTTGCACTTGCCAGGCAAGCATTTATCCTACTGAGCTATCTCCCAGGGCCAGGGCCTCCTTCCTCTTTAATCTTTTCTTTTCTGTCTGCTTCACAGGTGGCACATCTTGAGCTCCTCCGTGGTAGTTCTATCTTGTAGCCAGCCAATCAGTGACCATGAGTCAAAATAAATTTTTCCTCCATGTTTCATTCATTTATTTTGTCAAAGCAAACACAAGCTGACTAACACAGAGATTCAGCCAATGAAGAACTCTTTAGTCTATGCACTTGTTCGTAAAATTTTGCCCCAAGGCTGATGTTTTAAAAATACCCTCTGGTTATGCTTTCTTTCTTTTCATTTTAAGGAAACAAAAATCCTTTGCAGTCATAAGCAATCTTTAAAAATCATGAGCAAAAGGAAATGTCAAGATCTAAACCCATGACATGTGAGAGCTGGGCACCTCTGTATCCTCACGAGCTAATCCATGCTCAGCAGCTGAACGGAAGCTTCAAACCTCATAACATAAAGAAGATGTGAAGGCTTTGGGAGTCTGAAGGCCTGTGGGAGGAGCGGCTTAGCAGATGTTCGCCCTGGACATGGAGAGTCTTCACTCAACCATTTTTACTCAGAAGGGAAAAGCAACTTCTCTAAACAAAAAATACACTATTTCTTCCCATTTAACATTTTTTGTTTTTGTATCTTTCCCAAAACAAATTTGCGTGATTTAAGCATTGGTTATCTAGAGTTACACAATTGGATTTTGGAGCTATTTGTGTTAGTAGTACTTTATTTTTCAAATTTTTGTTTATTTTACTGTATTGTAAAAATAAATATTTCAAACAATCAAAAACATTCCTGTTAAAACATAGTTAATTTTGAGTCAATCCATTTGTTTGTTTTTGGTATGGGGAATTGCATTCATGGCCTTGTGCTTGTCAGGCAGATGCTGTATTGCTGAGCTGCATCCCCGGACCAAAACATCGTTGATTTTGAAAAGTGACAGCCAGATGCTAAGCAAGAAGTGTTACTGGAGAGCTCTTAGCAGGATGCTAACCTGACTAGTGGCCTGGGTCAACACTGCGGGCATCGCCACCATCCACAGCAACAGGCATCGTGACTGAGCTACAGTTGCCATCTTAGCTTAGGTTTCTCATTTCTCCTTATTTTTATCTATGCAAATTTCAGTTTAAACCATCTCAAAATTTAATAATTTAGGCCGGGGAGATAGCTCAGTGGAATAAGTGCTTGCCCAGCAAGTGCAAAGTCCTGAGTTTGATCCCTGGTACCACAAAAAAAAAAAAAATAATAATAATAATAATAATAATAATAATAATAATTTAAGGAATATGCTTACTTCTGCATATAGAATGGGACACTTAGGTAGAAAAGATAGGCAACTTAATTTGGCATGGAACTAATTTATTGTATTGCTTGCTAAGGACTTCCAATCTCTGCTTTCCCTTCTGTTCTAAACCATGGTGCCTGACACCATAGAAAATACTAACATTTTCCTAGTTGCTACTCAATGTAGTTCCCCAAGGGCTCAGTATTTATTAGTAGGACATATAAACTTAAACATTAGACTCGTAAAAACTAGTAACAAATATTCTAAACCTAAAAAGGAACAATTCTATAACTTATTAAAACTCTCAATAGATATTTCAAAGCTATTTCTAAGAAAATATCTTTCACAAATGATTTAGCATGCCATTATTTTAAAAAATATAGTGATACATTCAACCTTTGAGACTAACATATAGCACTAACACCGAGATTACGTCCACTGTGACTTCCTTGTCACCACTCATACGTTCAGCCATTATCAAGGCAATCAGTTCTTCCCTTACAAGCAAGGAAGCATGTCTCCCTAGGGATTACTCCACAGCATGAGCATACATTATAGTAAGTTATAACTTTAGAGTCTAAATTTATAATTCAAGTTGCATAGTGTACACATGTTGATTATGCAATGAAATATGATCCTTACAATGGGAGAGAACAGAATTCATAATTGACTTCAAAGGTGGAAAATTGAAATGGAAAACCTAACATAATACCAAACTGGTGAAATGGAAGAGCATGCATATATCCTAACTCCAGACATGTACGTGCATGAACGTACATTCTCTCTCTTGCTCGCTCACTCGCTCTCTCTCTTTCTCTCTCTCTCTCTCCCATATCAATTACACTAAGAATCAACATATTTAATAGGAAAATACAACACACAAATTCCTGCTTGGCCAGGCAGGCAGTTAGCTCAGTGGCATAAGCGCCTGCCTGGCAAGCACAAGGTCCTGAATTCGATCTCTAGTGCCCTCACTCTCCCCCCACAAAAAAAACTTGGCACTCAGAAATATCTGCTAACAAAGAATCCAAGAAAAAAATCTCTCCAGATACATTCTGATTTATATAATAGTAGAAATATCAGCAGTTCATTTGCAAAGGGAAATAAATTTTAGAAATACAAAAAAGTAACTAAAATCATTTGCAGGTGAAACAAACTACATGTTGGTAAGCAATAAAACCAACTGAAATACATGGCAAAGCACAAAATTCACTTTTGAAATTAAGCATCAGAAGTCTGTAATTTAAATGTACACAACTACCATTTAGAAAGTAGGATGCAAGAGAATGGCCCATTTGTAATAGCCACATACATATTAACAATTCACGATGTAGGGCTGGCCAAATAGCTCAGTGAATTAAAGTGCCTGCAAGCAGGCACAGGGGCTGGGATTTGATCCCCAGGCATGCCTTGCCAGCCCTGTCCCCAGGGCACTGAGATAGCAATTAAGATGGGGCGTGGTGGTGCACACCTATAATCCCAGCTCTTAGGAGGCCGTAAACAGGCAGATCACTACGAGTCCGACCTAGTAATGAGACCCAGAACACCCTGTAGACCCTTCCCTAAAATACAGAATAAAAGAAAAAAAAAAAAAAAAAGAATTCATGAAATAATCTTAAGTAAAAAATCAGGCTTCTGAATATCTGCCAAGTATATCTTAAAAAGTTAGAAAATGTTTCTTAAGTACAGAGAATTATAATTTATGGTAAAGGTAAACCTACAATGAGAAGTACAAGACCATTTTTTGTGCAATAGTAACTATTTTAGTGCAATGTGCCTTACGTTACTCCTGAGGAACAAGATACCACATCTTATTTAACTCACAGTAAAATGAATAATAGCCAGTAAAACTCAGAGAAAGAAGAACAACGGATGGGGAAAAGCTCCAGATAGGAAGCCCGTTCTGATGCCCAGTAATTGAAACAGTACGCTGATAGCACCTCAGTGCTCAGAGCAAAATAGCACAGATATTTCACAAACAGTTCTTTTATTTTATTTTTTGTGGAACCAGGGATTGAACTCAGGCCCTTGTAGCTTGCCAGGGAAGCACTTATCCCACTGACCGTCTCCCTGGCCCCTCACAAACAGTTCTGATGAGAAATCTGACACACCAACTTAGAGTAGGAAGAATAACGAGCATCTTTTACTTGAAAATATGTATAAAAATTACATACACAGCACTTAAATGCATCAGGCTTGCACTCGAGAACACAAGCCATGGGGCCATCTGTCTCCACCAATGTGCTCTGCGCATGGCGACTATACTGCAGAACTGTTGGTAGCAGCAAGACGTTGGGAACAGTAGCACTCTCCCCTATAGGCGCTCTGTAATTAACTGCATTGCCACACAATGAGATAAGGAAACTGTCTACGTACAGACAGGAAAACATCTCCTGAATAAGTTTCTGTTAAAATTAGTTCTATATTTATTTTGTATGAGAAATAAACACAAATATGTAGCAATATTTTTATCTCTACAAAGAAACAACAGAAGCATATACAAAATGAAACTTAAAAATCAGTTTCCTCTACAGGGTACAGTGAGAGATCATACAAAGGTGAGCATTGGTTAAAACAAAACAAAACAAAACAAACAAACAAACAAAAAAAACCCTCAGAGGGCTGGCCAAATAGCTCAGTGGATTAGAGTGCCTACAAGCAAGTGCAGGGGCTGGGGGTTTGATTCCCGAGCCTGCCGTTCCGGCCCCGCCCACATGGCGCACTGAGAATGCAATTGAGACTGGGCATGGTGGTGTGTGCCTGTAATCCCAGCACTTGGGAACCTGTAAACAGGCAGATCATGACAAGTCTGACCTAGTAGTGAGACCCCGAACACCCTGTGAACCCTTCCCTAAATAAATAAATAAATAAATACAAAAAAACCCCCTCAAATTATAGCTTAAATACAAGCAGTTTTCTCATACCATAAAAAAATATGGAAACATGATAAATATCACTTACTATGCTTGCCAGAGATACTTGGTCTTTAAAATGATTTTTATTTAAATTTGTATTTGTATATGGTTTGCAAGACACAATAGTATGTGCACTTAAGCTTTTCAAAACAATGTTAATGGACATCCGAGAATAACCATTCCATTTGTGTTTAGGATGACTATCTTTGGTGGTGTGAGGCACAGTATTTTTGTTTTAAAAAAGACAGGAGAAGCTCTTGGCTTTCTTTTAATAACAGCTGGCATTTGCCCCACAATTTCCCTACATGGCAAGCATTCTCTCCCTCACATCCTGCCACCACTGTGTGGTCTTGACTCTGTTGTTTCCATTTTAGAGATGAAAAATGGAGAGCAATGAATACTATGAACTGTTAAATAGCCAAGGAGAATCAAGAATAGCATTTGGCTTGGGAGGAAGAATTTGAGGAGAAAAAAGAAGAAAATATGAATAGGATGAACTTGGAAGAGGAAAGGAAAGATGGGGTTCTAAGGTAGAGAATCACATGGGAAACAAGAGTAACCAGGAAGTGAAATCACTCAGGAGTTCAGGGTCTAAGGGGGAAGGCATAAAATGTCCATTACAAAAGAGAACTGCTTCATCTAATGCACCAAGACATACGCATTTTCTTGAGAGGATAAAAAAAGGAGTTGCTAGCCAGATTAAAATAAATATATTCAAAATTAGACCGGTAGTCCTTGTACTCTAAGTACCACAGAACTTGCTATAAGATTTATGGTCTCCTTTATTTTCAAATTTATCTTCTATGTAGATGCTCATATCAAAATAACAATTCTATTTGCAAAAGGTAGTTGTTCCAACCAAAAAGATGCATGGAAAGAGAAGTATTTATGTTAGATTTCAAGAAAATGATAGTCCTAAAACTTTATAGTACTTTTCGTATTTCACAATCAAATAACATCAAATTGAACATGACAGTTCTAAGTCTCTGCTGGGCATAAATCTTTTCTAAAAATTCCTTCAATCATTTCTTCAGATAAAAAATAGCAATACTGACAGCTTTCTAAGAAGCTTATCTTCACCACAAGTCATATCGCTGATACATCTTGAACATGCCGGACTATTCTGTCAATACACTTTCAAAACAGAGTGTTATAAAAATAATATGGACGTAGAGAGCATGATCTCTGAAAGAAAGAGAACTTATCAGGTCCTAAGACAGGTAACCACTCAAAAGGCCTGTAAAGTATGTTTGCTAGATAGAGGTCATAGATTATTCTTTGTTCAAAAACAGAAAGTCAGCACAAGTGTTTGCTTATTTCTGTAAAATTCACATATTACCTCAGACTCAGAAGAATAACTGAATTATCAATATTTCCTACTCATAATAAATGCCCAATAATTAGTTCACTATATAGACTCCTTAATGCAGTTTAATCAGTTCAATTTTCAATATTGTTAGAGTGCTTACACTATGCCACTCTTGTTAAGCATGGTGGAAAGTGGTAATGATTTGGCCTCACTTAAAAGCAACTTGTCTTATAGTGGGGCAGATAAGCATGAAAAGACTATTTCAAATCACCATAAAAAGGAGGTATGGGGGCTGGGAAGATGGCTCAGTGGAATAAGTGCTTCTCTGGCGAGCGCAAGGGCCTGAGTTCAATCCCCGGTTCCGCCAAAAAAAAAAAAAAAAAAAAAAAGGAGGTATGACAATGACATGCTCAAGGTACACTGAGACTAAGACACCACGGACTGATTCTGTGGAAAAAGCCCAAACAGAAGAAATCAGCCAGGCAGAGAAGGCATGACTGAGGCCAGAGAACTCAGGGGCAGAGAGCAGAGTGAAGTTCAGGTTTCAGGTCTTTATAAAATCAAAATGCAATATTATCTGCAAAAACTTTAGTTATCACCTTAGTATGGTTTGGTCTTCTTGCTAACATGTATATTCTTTTGTCGGTGTGAGTTTTTCAAATATGATGTAAGATATGAAAAATTGAGTGCTTGCTCACTCAATTACTAATCTGTGTTATTCAATTACTAATCTGGACAATTCATTGAGTCGCTTGGGCTTATGGGTTCTTCCTTGTAACATGAGAGAGCTAGATTAAATTACTATTAAAGATATTTTTAGTATAAAATGCAAAATATTATCGATATATCCATGCATATGACTATATACACTATCTCAACCTATATAGTTCAACTTTCTGAATAATTTTGTGAGCTTTAAAAAAGTGATATGTGTACTAATTATATTTCAAATATAAAAGGACAGAGAAGATAAAAAGCAAGCTATAAGGATCCCAATAATTAGAAAAGTTCATAGTTATTAAAATACCAAACTTTCTACAGAGTATTTGGTCATTTAGATATTCACAATTTTTGATAAACATGAGACATTTAGAGCTGGGAAAATAGCTCAGTAGAATAAGCACTTGCCTGGCAAGTGCAAGGGCCTGAATTCAATCCCCAGTTCTGAAAAAAAAAAAAAAAAAAGATAAGACATCTAATAAAATCTCTGTCTTGAAGGACAAATCATCCTCTTTTACTTTTTAGTTGCAACAATATGTGTTTAGCAGACTTCATTTGTGGTCATGCTTTTGCACAGCTTCTTCTACAGTATTATAGTTGATATGTATGCATCCCCTGAAAGCTTCACCTAGTCCTACACAGAGCTTTTGGAGTGTGGCTGGACAATGGGTGATCACAGCTCACTTGCCGTCAGCCCGTGGGGAGCGGGAGGAAGAGGCCATGCACTATTATCTCCCTCCCCGTCTCCTCCTTTACCTCTGGACTCTCTAGAACTCATAAAGTGGGCAGCTAGTCCCCACCATGCTCCTGTACCATGCTAGCCTACTTTGAACCAGCTAACTATGGACCCAAATTATGAGTCAAGAAAAACCTCTCCTTGCTTAAGTTGTGGTGTCGGGGTGTGGAGTGTCAGCGAGGAGAGTGGCGGCTAAAGGCGAAGGCATTGAACTGCAGAGTGTTTGTAATTGAGGAAATTGTCTAATTGGCATTGCACCTGACATCCACCAACGCTGTTTAAGATAGATCCTCTACTCCGAAGGTAATCATATTTGTCAATGATTCAGTGATTCATATTTGTCAATGAAAACAAAACTGATTTTGTTTTCACATTCTTTGTTCAAAAAAGGGATTGAAGTGACAACCCTGGAGTGTATTTGTACATCCTCAAATATAATCATGTCTCTTTAACTTACCAATTATGTATTTAGGCACAGTAAATTTCCTGGAGAATGCTTGATTTTATGAATCTTTACCTACAGGTAACTGTGTACACACTGAGACTAACACTGTTACTTTCTGCATATCTTTTCCATTTGTATTTTAAAATATTTTTGTATATCATCACCGATTTTCAAGAACTCTTTCTAGGTAAAGGGCCGGCCAAATTCAGCAGATTAAAGTGCCTACAAGCAGAAGCAGGGACCGGGGGGTCTGATCCCCGAGCCCGCCGTGCTGGCCCACCGTGGGGCGCACTGAGACAGCAAATGAGACTGGGCATGGTGGCGCACACCTGTGATCCCAGCACTTGGGAGGCTATAAACAGGCAGATCACTACAAGTCCAATCTAGTAGTGAGACCCTGAACACCCTGTAGACCCTTGTTTTTTAAAAAAAGATGAATAATAAAATTTGAGGGTTATACAGATGACCTGACTCTAGGCCATTTTCTTTTCTTTTTGGAAATGTGAAAAACCACTGGCACTTAATTTTTGATGTAGTCTAAGAAAAGGTAAACATGTTAAAGGTAATAAAGATTTCAGAAGAAATATCCTTTAAATCAGGAAATTTACAATATGGCCATTATGATCAATACCATGAACTGGACATTCCTAGGGAGTACACAAACCAAAGAGCAAAAAGATACTATGATAAAGATTGGGAAAGTTTAAAGGCAATAAAATCTGTTGCTATTTATTGAAATTTATCACCAATGTAAAAATTTAAGTGAAACAATAATAAATTACTAAAATTATAGAGATTTCAGCAAGATTATAAGACTGATATAAAAAACTCAGTTGCTTCAGGAAAAAATAGAGGGTCATGCCTGTAATCCTCAGCTCTCAGGGAGGCTGGGGCAGAAAAATCACCAAATCTGGCCCAGCCTGGGCAACTAAAGGACTTAGTGAGATGCTTTGTCAAAAACTTAAATAGGGCTGGGAATGTAGCTCACTGTGAAATTCCTGGGTTCAATCTCTAGTAGCACGCGCTCGCGCGCGCGCGTACGCACACACACACACACACACACACACACACACACACACACACAATAAGCAATCACCATTGTATCCAGCAGGAGCATAAAGAAAATGTAGGCTTTACCATGAAACCAAAAATATCAAATGTAGTTGTATTTCTAAGAAAGGCAATTAACATTAATATGGAGAAAATACTTAGCCTTTTTGAAGTACATTAAGGCAATACAAAACCAGAGGAATCTATGAGCAATATACTGATTCCTATTAATTCTAATCTGTAAATGCAATTTCAACCAAAGCCCTTACATTTGGAGCAACTTTAGAAATAGAAAATCATGTCAGATGCCAAAGAATGGGATAAAGATTTTCTACTTTATAATATAAAGACTAATAATGAAGATGTAGTAATTAAAACTGTGCTGTTTTGATGCAGGGATTAAAGAGACAGATACAACAAAAACACGTTTTGTTAAATATTCTCTTTGTCTATCTCTGCCAGCCTCCTTCTCTCCCTTCCATCTTGCCCTTATGGGATACTTTGATTTGGTTCTCTTCCATTCTGTTTGTGACCAGAATTGTGGAAAAAATTAAGTTCTTGAATCAAGATCCCACTATAGGTCAACTCGCACAGATAAATATAAACATAAAAAGCAAAGCTTAAAACGTTTACAAGCAAAATATCCTAAAGTGAAACTATAAATCTAAAATAACAATATATACAAAAATACACACAAACAAATGCATAATTAAATTGAAATATGAAAATTTTACTATAAGTATACTATTAACACATTAGAACAAACAAACAAAATCGGGCTATTTTTCGTACACAGCTGAGGAGACACTCATTTATTATGTCATATCTGTCTGATGCCAAACCTACTGCTGGAGGTATGAACAGAGAGACTTCCCCTGGAGGGAAATGCATCTCATAGGAAGCTCAGTCTCCTAACTCTTTCTGTAAAGCATAATAAAATATCACATCTGTGTTGGAGCTGATTTGATTCCCTTACTTATAACACATCAGTCCACTGACTTATCACTTACATAGGTAGTCTTTGGCACAGTGACATTTTTTTTTTCTTTCTTTCTTTGTTTTTTTAATATTTCATATAGGGTCTACAGGGTCTCCAGGGTCTCACTATGTAGATCGGACTCATAGTGATCCTCCTGTTTTCAGCCTCCCAAAGGCTGGGATTACAGGGGCGCAGCACTACGCCAAGTCTCAGTCGCCACCTCAGTGGGCCCTGGGGGCGGGGCCGGCACAGCATGCTGGGGAGTGAACCCTTGTCCCTGCACTCTGCCTAAGTAGGCACTTTAGTCTGTTGTACTGTCTGGCTGGCCCTAGCACTGTGACATTTCTTAATGTAAGAACAAAATAGAGAAATGTGTCAATTCTCTTTAGAAGGAAAGTTTTTCTTTTAAAGAGAAGAATAATACGAATAAAATCACCCAGAGAATCCAAAGAGGCTAATTAGAGAGTAAGAATAATTAATACATTGTGCATTGGTATCTTCATAGTAGCTACTCAGAACACAAGATTTAGACATGAAAGAGTGTCCAGACAATATTAGCACCAATCCTTTTCAGTGCTGTGTAACTATGTTAACTATCTTGTATTATGTACGTTTCGAATGTTTTAGAATATTTTAAGTGTTTTTGTAGGACTAATTGCTGTTAAAAATTTAGAATTTTTCCAACTAAAAGTAATTGTTACCATTCTTAATATTCTCTTGAATTCACGTTAACATAATATTTAGGAAAGAAAAAAAGAATCAGCGCTCTTTCTCCTGCTGAGCCCCTCCCATAGCAGCGCCTACATCCTGCACCGGTGAGAGGGATTTAACTGTGGCGCTTTCAGGGCTGGTTGTGGGTCGCTGTCTAACCACAATGGGCATCATCAGTGCTTACGGATTGATTGCAATATATTAAAACATCCAAGAATTTACTGAAAATTGATCTCAAAAACAACACTGGATATTTAAAGACATATACAAATGTCTCAGCTCTATGTAGAAAGGCTAGACATTTTATTATAATAATATAAATGCCATAATTTTAGTAAACAAAAGTAATATAAAACTAGCGCTGGAGAGCTAGCTCGGTGGTCTAAGTGCCTGCATGGATGCGGGTTAGGTCCACGGTACCGTATGCCATGCCTACCCCACGACTGTGGGTGTGTGGGGCCAGCCACCGAAAGCAGGCATAGTGGCACATATCTGCAATTCCAGTGCTTGGGATGCTGAGACAGGCGGATCACTACAAGTCTGAGCTGTGTAGTGAGACCCTGTATCAAATAAATAAATGAATGAATAAATAAATAAATAAATAAATAAATAAAGACTTTTCTGGGTGTAGCAACACACATGCATAATCACAGCGCTCAGGAGACTATGGCAGGAGGACTTCTGAGAATTTGAGATCAGCCTGGGCCACATGCTATGTTCAAAGCCATCCTAAACTTCAGTGAAACACTGTCTCAAGAAGACCAAAATACAGATAACAGTATACAAATTTTAAGTCATATATCTCTGAATCACAATAGGGCAGATTACATATAAGCACACGTCATATCCAAGATAAAAATCTGACTTCCTTTATCTTAAAGAACCTTAAAAATTATATTTTAGAAAGGTTGAACTGCTTGCTGAGAACACTGTTCAACTGCTGTTTCAACAGACACACACAGGCGCAGACTCACTTACACAAATATTCACAAGAGATTTCTGCTGGTTACACTTGTCCTTCAGAAACTTGACTAATGCTAAGAGTCAGCATTTTTGTCAAAGAATAAAAGCTACAATTTAGAAGTTTAAAAAGTGTAGTTTTGTATATGTTTAAAGCAAGGGAGAAATGATTACCTGGAAAGTAAAGTAGATCTTAATAAAGTTCACTTGACTAAGGATCTACACATAAAATAATTCAGTATAATTTAAACTTTATATAAGTTTTTCTGAACATTGAACAATAGTCACTTCATTCACATGTTCATATATAATGTATTCTAATTTGAGTTTCTGGGATTCATCATTTAAATAAAAATTACTAAAGTTTCTTTTCTGCAGTTGTCAGGTTAATAATTATATTTGCATAATATGAATCATTCCATTTTTATACTTTTTCTCTGAGATAATGCTGAGTATCTTATTTTTATTCAGTTTGACTGAACAGAAAAATCTGTTGGCATAATGTTAGACATGACTTATTCTGAATTACAGAAGATACAAGTCACACTAAAAATAATTTTTGGAGGATAATGAGGATCAAGTGAAATGGCTGAAAGAGAAGAAAAATTGTCAGAAAAATTTGGAAATATTAGCTACATGTACATTCATTATGAGCAATAATATGTGTACTTTAATCCTAAACATATGTTGTTTATAATTTAAAATCAATTTGTAGAAACTTTTACACAAGTCAAATGACTGGGTGTTTTGTTTCAGTAATTAATCATTTTTTTCCTAGAAGAAAATAAGATGTTGGATTACCATACTAAAGATAGGACAGATTTTCAAAAATAGCATACTTTATCGTTACCTATTCTCATTTCCTTTAGAGTATCTTAAATTGTCAGCTTTCAAAATGACTGTCATTCTTCATTTGTTTTTACAAAGATGTTGAAATGGATGATCCTGTATAAAGCTGTTATCTGAGAAAAAATGCTTACTTATATGAATATTTAACCACCACCACTGAAATTTGACTCATGGCTCAGGTTCATGTCCAGAAATATCTTAAAGCACTCGGCCTTAAGGCAAAATACCGCCTAAGTTATTTAGAAGGCATTACCTAGCTTATTCAGTTAGCACTTCTTTCTTTGTGTGTGTGTGTGTGTGTGTGTGTGTGTGTGTGTGTGTGTGTGTGTGTGTGTGCTGGGGATTGACTAAGTGTACTCTGACCACAGAATTGGCAGGAAGAGCCTCTATTTTTAAATTTTCTGTAGGAAAAAAGTTGGAAACTGTCTCTTCTGTTGTTAACACATATTGTCCCATGCTGTATCATAAAAGCACAGTGTCTTACTTTATAGAATGACAATGATATTACAGCTCTGCCAGTGCTTCTTGAGAAACGCGCATCTTCCCCAGGATATTGACTGTAAAACTGAAAGAAGGAAAGAGAGCTCTTTGTTCAAATAGAAAAGAGCACTTATTCTCCCTCAGGCCACCATAAACAACACAGACATGAGGTGATGTACACAGCAGGCATTCATAGTTCTGAAGGCCAGGAAGTTCAATGGCAAAGTGGCAGAATTTAGTTCTTATTAAGGTCTTTCTAGTTTTGAGACAAATGTCTTCTCACAGTGACTCACATGATGAAGAACAGAGAATGCTAGCATTTCCTCTTCTCACTGGGCCGCCAATCTCACTTGGGACTCCATCCTCATGAATCCGTCTCAATGGGATCACCTTCCAGCACCATGACACTTAAGGGCAGCACTTCCACCAAAGCATACTATGGGACACGACCATTCAATCCACCCCAGTATTTTAATATGTTCATATTTTAATAGAAATCTACATAAATGTTCATGTAAAAACAATATCTGAATGTTTTTCATATAATGGCAATTCATGAAAAGGAAAATAGGCTCAGGAAAGGCAGAGAGAAGGAGAGGCCAATGGGTAATGCTGAAGAGCTGAAATGCTGAAAATCTGGAAGAACCTCAGGAGAATGAAGGGAATACAGATGTGATGGGGATGATGGTGGACTTCAGAGAGAAAGAGTCCCTGTGTGCTGGATGCCTTCTCCTGAGTTTGGTTTTTAATGGCTGGTTAAGTTCTAAACTTAAGAAATTCCCAACTAGAGATATTATCTAAATGACTTATTAATTATTTGTAAAAGATCTCTTTATAGCAGATTTACAATTCCTTAAGAAAACTTAAATAGTATAGTTCATGTGTTTTTCAAAAGTTAAAGAATAAAGTGTGATTATAATGAAATACATACATATTGTTTCCCTCCATTTAGAGTTATACATAATAACAAAAAAAAACCCCTCAAATTTTCACCCACTACCTATGACACATGTACCTGAGCAATTTATTTTCTCATTGAGCCTGAACAGCTGGTGGAGTCCAGCAGTCTAAGCTGGATCTCTCTGGGACTGCTGATAATGAAAGTATGCATAAGAACTGACCATCAGGCACACCATCATCTAGGGAGTGTGTTCTGTAGATGCAGTCTGCATGCAAGAAGTTTTGAAACCATAGAGGAACAGGTTAGTAAAGAAAATGGGAAATAAGATTCTCTAGGTAGAAAATGGAGCAACATACATTGTGGCAAATTCCTTTGGCAGTGCTAAGGTGCACAGAACATATTTAAGAATCTGTCTTGGGGCCAGCCACAGTGGGACCCTCCTGTAAAGCAGGATTCTGGAAGAATAAAGCAGGAGGACATTTGTGCTCAGCCTGAACCACACAGACCCAGGCTCAAAATGAAATTTAAAAACCTTAGCAAGACCCAGGATCAAAATGAAATTTAAAAAACCTGGGGAAGAAACTAGTGATGTGACTCCCTGCAAAGGTTCCTGAGATCAATCTCCAGTTTAATTTGAGCCTAAAGATGGTATTTGAATTAACATTTCCCTGAGGTTGAGTCATTAGACAGGCTTCTTCCTATAAGCCTCAGATCTCATTTGTCTTAGCAAATTCGCCACAGAAAATTTCACTGAAATTTCATCTTTTCTCTTTGAGAGATAAATCTTCTGTACGCTTTTGACACTTACTACCTAAGACTGACTCTCCCAGAGACCTGAGATCTACATATTTGAAATCCTATCTATCCTCAAGCCTGTTAAGAGTCCCTATTTCCCAGGCCATAACGTAGGGTGGGATTCTAACTTCCTAAGTGCCAAAACTCAAAATATAAAAAAAGAGGAAAATAGAAAGTAGATAAGTAGAAAGTAGTGACAAGTTCAAATAATTTCCCCAAATTATTTATGCTGCTATTTCAAAAACATTTTACTATATATGATAATTTGTTTCACTGATACTACTAGCTTGTTTTATTTCTTGGAAAAGAAATTTAGTGCTATTTGTTTCTTCTTAGTAAGAGAGAACCTTTTCTCTCTGTTTTTGTACTCTGAATAACTGCCTTGAAGACTGTTATTCTCCTATTATTTTGCTATGAAATTTTGTTTTATAAATAAGAGCCAATTAGAAAACAGACACCTAATTTCATCAACAAACCTCCCCACTAACACCCAGCAGGAGTTTTTATTAGCTTACCCAGGGCTTAAAATTCCTTTCATAGTTACTTTCAGTGAAACTATGAATTTAGTGTTTGTCTCCTATTGCAGTGTAGTCCTGAGTAAAGTTGTTCTTGTCCAGTAAACTAATTCCAGTGTAACTTTTTGATACCTCTCATCTCTGTTCTTCAACGTTCGGTGTCTCTCCTAAAGCAGTACCTGTTTTCCAGGTTATGTAGCCAGTAATATTTTCCTGTTGAAAGCCTGAACTCAACTTCATACTCAGATAGATTAGATAAGACTTGGTGTGTTCAGTGTTACATAAAACAAAACATACAGGGCTTACAAATTGTTTATCAGTATGATAAAGCAAATGTCTGTTCAGTATTCAACATCTAAAAAGCAAGTGTCTGACCAGAACAAAAACAAGGGCTCACAAAAGGCAACCTAAGATGGTTCTTAGAAGTCAGGTGGTTTTGTATCAGATCTGGATCTACTCTTTGTTAATGACCTGACCTCATTCAGTGACTTCTGGACATTAACTGAGAACTCTATTTAAAAAGTAAAAATAATAAATAATAAATACTTTTGAGTGTTTTATAAGAAATTCTAATTATTTTAATTTGATAGATGATAGATATTGGTTAACACACTTGCTCAAAGCTACTCAGCTACAAGAACCAGAGACAAATACAGATGAAAACCTCTTTCCTTCAATATTTAGTATACAAAAGCTATAAAAATGAAATTATATATCAAAGTGACTAGCTATCATTATTAGTTTCAGACAACTTCAGAGAATTATAAAATATGAAATATAAGGATACCCAAATTAAGTTTCATTCAGTGTAAGTATCAAGAGGATTTTCTTTCCAGTTTGAATTATCATTAAAGATTCTATAATTGGAAAATATTAACATTTAACTAAAAAGAATGAAAGTGTAAGATTTTAATAAGCTAAGTAGGGAGAGAGTTGTTTTCTATTTAGTAATAATTTCAGCAAAAGTTTACAAAAAAGTATGAGAAGTATTTATGACAATATACTATAACATTATTGATTATTTTATGGAGTATTGATTACATATTCTTTTAATGACTTTTATGTAGCAATAATTTAGACTTAAAAGTATTTATATTCATTTCCAAATAGATAATGTAGTGCATTAAGTATGTGAATTCTATAAATGATGATTACAAAAAGCAGAAACACTAAATCTACTGGAAGAAAAAGTAGGTAGAAATTTTGAAGATTCAGGGGTAGGCAAAGACCTCTTCAAAAAAAAAAAAAAACCAAGCTGCATGGGTAATAATTCAAAGAATCAGCAAGTAGGATCTCATCTTATTAAAAACTTTTTGAACATCAAAATAAATCACCAACAGAGCAAAAGGAAAACCTAGGAATTGGGAAAATATTTTAGCCAATTGTGCCTCACACAAAGGTCTTATATATAGAGCATATAAATTTTTTTTTAAAATCAGCCCCCCCCAAATTCAAATATCCCATCCAAAATGGATGCTTACTTCTCAGATGAAGAAATACAAATGAAAATACATATATGAAAAACTATTGAATATCATTGGTCTTCCAAGAAGAGCAAATTAAAACTGAGATTCCATCTCAGCCCAGAACTAATGGCTAATACAAAAAAAAATAAAATAAATAAATAACTGATAATAAATGCTGATGAGGCTGTGGGGAAAAAGGAACCCTTCTCCATTGTTGGTGGGAGTGTAGATTGGTACAACCACTATGGAAATCAGTGTGGAGATTCCTCCAAAAACTAGGATTCAACCTCCCATTCAACCCAGCTATTCTTCTCCTGGGCATTTTTCCAAAAGATCTGAAAACATCACACCATAGTAATATATGTGTACCCATGTTTACAGAAGTACAATTTGTCAGAGCTAAATCTTGGAAACCACCCAATAGTGGTTCCAATAGTGGAAACCACCCAATCCTTTATATAATGGATTAATATTCAGTTATAAAGAAGGATAAACTTGAGATGTCTATAGGTAAATGGATGCAACTGGCAAGCACACTAATAAGTGAAATAAATCAGTCTCACATGTATACATGTCATGCTGTGTCCCTAGTATTTAAAAAAAAAAGAGCACGTAAGAGCCAAAATGAACAACAGATATTGTGATGTAGAGTATGGTGGCACTCAGTATGTTAATTTTTATCATGGCCAAAGTAGCTTCAGTTTAGACTCTAACCTATGTGAGAAACAGAAAACACTAAGGTAGAATCAACTCTCCATGACCTAGCCTGGACTGTCTCACAACTTCCCCATCCTTGTTAGGGTATTGTAAATGTAAAACAGATAGAAGAGGGTGAACAGAACTAATTGCAAGAAGTGTGTTATGCCCTATGGCACCATAAATTGCCATGACCAGCCCCTACCCACCACAGTAACAGCCCCTTATGGTTGCCCTGGAAGCCAGAAAGGAATTCAAGTCAAGACAAAGACAGGATGGTGTCCACATTTCCCGACTTGTTAATCAGGAGGTGTTTGGTGGCTAAATTTGCTAAATCAACTGTTTTCCCAATCTTAGGTCTGATGTGGAATAATCTCACGCCAATTCAATGAAAGGGAAAGAAACTGCTCAAAAGGAAAGAAAAACAAGGATCAGGGAAAGGGAAAAACAAGAAAAAAAAAATACACGTTTGATATATGATGGAGATAATTATACTGTTAATGCCATAGCTCACTGAAAGGAACAGTTAGTGCTTATATTGTTTAATCACTTTTTCATGCCTTTATCTGGTGATCTAAGCAACTACATTGAATTTGTAATATAATAGCTATTAATTTCCTGTCATCCACTGACAAACGATCTGCGAACTGCAGTACAGAGTTACAGGATAAATCCTGAGGTTACTTGACTGACCTTATCAGATACAAAAGTTACATTTCTTGTTATATAGGTCTTGCTTTATCTTGGTCTTAACCATCCAGCAGAAAAGTATAAAAACGAGGTATATAAAGTAAAGCCACATTAATATGCTGATCTGTGAAAGGCTCAAGTCAGCAACTTCTGCGGATAACCCTCTACTGTTGTGGACTGCTGGACTGTGCTGGACTGTTTTGCTGAATTCACGCATGGAATACCCATCTCTGACACGACTAAACAGAAAAGGGGATACAAAGGAAGGACCATTTTGTATTTGTATACACAGGATAGTTAGGATAGATTTACAGCTACTTTAACTTAATTCAATAAGAAGATTTGTACTAATAGTGTTTGGACAGGATATCCTGTCTACATCTTGTACTATGAATAACCACTAAGAAGATAATAATCTACAATGTATTGATTATTGAAAGTGTCCTATTAATCAGTTTTGAAGCTGTCTCATTCCTATTTGTTTCTCAATAAAATAAAAAAAATTCCTGTCATTTTTATTGTTTAATTATTTTTAAAATAAAACATACTTAAATACTTTTATGCATACTACCTTGATAAATTTTATGGTTCTTCTAAAGTTTATTGCAGATGTATTACGGGACCACAAGAAAACAGGTCAGAGTTGAGATTTATGCATGGGATAAGAAAGAAACTACAGGGGCTGGGGAGATGGCTCAGTAGCGTAAGTGCTTGCCTCACAAGTGCAAGGGCCTGAGTTCAATCCCCGGTTCCACCAAAAAAAAGAAGAAAAAAAGAAAAGAGAGAGACTACAACTATGAACAATATTCATTGAAAGTTCTCAATATAAAAGATCAGAAAGTGGAAATACAGGTGAAGGTCAATTTTATTCTTTTAGTCAATGCAGTTCTTGATCTTTGTAGTACTACTTTGCTTTTTGAACCTTTAGGGAAAAGCACATTCACTTTTCTCTAAGATTTTGTTGGAAAAATGAGTAACATAATATCAACACTAGTTTTAAGAAATATTACAATGTTTTATGTGACATAATTGTACTGAAGATTAATTAATAAAACCTGGATAGAGCTACCACCTGGATGACTGATGTCCAGTCTAGGGAGAACTAATTTTATCAAACCCTACATTTAAACAGAAAGCCTAAACATACATACAGGATTACAGAATTATTTGTTGCTCATTTGCCTTGTAAAAACTAGCAAAATTCAAAGTTTTCCTGGGAGAAATATTGTTAACAGCAGTGAAAATAAGGCTGTGCTTCAGGGAATTTTCTTTATAAATGACTGCACACAAAAAAGCTCCCCTGCCTTAATTAACTCACATTCAGAGGCCTAGTACATTAGTAAAACCTATTACTAAATACAGGCTTCAAAGTTATTTTCTCTATCAACTTCAGATATTTTAGAAAAATTAAATTCTGAAAGGAATATGGCTCCTGTATATCATCACTACGTTTGTCACAATTGTTTATGATAGGATATGGTACAGAGGACTGTTATGATCTTGCATTAAATAAATATCAAAGCGTACACACACACACACGCACACGCGCACACACACACACATACCAAATGCGACCAAATTGTCCAACTGCTTTACAGTATGTAAAACAACTACACTAGGGTGGGAATTTGAATCCAAAATGCATATAACAACAGAAATGAGTGCAGATTATAAGATGAAGTGGAGATGTATCTGTGCATATGCCCTGGGGCTAATGGATAAAGTTGTTTCCCACAGAGTATGTGTTAACAATATTTTTTAAAATGTATTTGGTGGGGGCCAGGGAGGTGACTCAGTAGATAAGCACTTGCCTGGCAAGCACAAGGGCCTGAGTTCAACCCCTGGTTCCACAAAAAAAAAAAAAAAAGTCTAAAATGTATTTGGTGCAGGGTTTCATTGCACAGCTCAAACTCACAGTGATCCTCCTCTTCTCGGTGTTCCCAGCGCTGGAATTGCAGGCATGAGCCACCATACCCAGGCTTCATTGCCTGCTCAACAGGCCTGGGGGTGGGACCTGTGTGACATGTGGTTCTGGGGATCAGGGATCGAACCGTGGTCCCTGCACTTGCCTAAGCAGGCACTTAGTCCACTGAACTATCTCGCCAGCCTTTATGTTAAAAATTCTTAGTCACTATGCCTTTACATTGAAGTTAAACAAGCAATAGATGGTTGGTTTTTACCAAAGTGGGAGTTACAAATTAGCCAGGAAAGGGGACAGAATGATGTTGTGATAAAGCACAAGATCTGGAGACATCAGTAGGAAGTGAAATTTAGCTTAATGTCAGAACAAACAGTTTCACTCAGAAATATTTATAGATACATGTGTATATACAAGTCTGTGTACATTTCCTTGTTTTCTCAGTAACTTACTACAATAAACACATTATTCAGGATACAGTAAATATCCTTCTACATAAACCATATGCTATGTCAAACCAAATTTCAATGTATTTAAGAAGACTGGAATTAAGAATTTACTTAAACACCACAACAAAAGGAAATCAAAATTACTATGAAATTTGGCAACTTTCAATCTGAGCTAATATTTCCATTGTTAGGGATATACCAATGAAAACTAAGAACATATATCCTCACAAAATCTTGCACATGAGTGTTAATAGAAGCATTAATCATGGTAGCCAAAAGAAACAACCCAAGTGCTCATCACCTGAAGAATGTAACTAAAATATGTTTAATTATTGAGTGGAAAATTCCTCAGCAATATGAAGAAGCACTCTAGCACTGACACGGGCCGTGGTAAAAATACCATGCTAAATGAAAGCAATCGGTTGTCCAAGATCATGTAGTACATGATTCCGTTTATGTGAAATGCGCCAAAAAAGCAAACCAGTGCTTCACTCACCACGGGCTGCTGATGGTTGGAGTTACTAGGGGAAATGAAGGTGACTAACAGCAGTTATGGGCTTCCCTGGTGATGAAATATTCCAAGGGAGACAAGCACAGCATTCTGCACCAAATATGACAAAAACCACTGCATTGTATAAATTGAGTGCATTTTATGTTATGCTAACTGTATGTCAATAAAGCTGGTATAAAATTTAGGAAAGTATATTTTCAAAGAACATATTCTGTGCATATTAACTTCTTTTGTATTTATTACAGGGTCTACAGGGTCTCACTACTTAGATCAGACTAGTAGTGATCCTCTTGCTTACAGCCTCCCAAGTGCTGGGATTACAGGTGCGTGTCACCATGCACAGTCTCAGTCGCTGTCTCAGTGTGCCCCAGGGGTGGGGCTGGCATGGCAGGCGGGGATCAAACCCTCATCCCTGCATCTACCTAAGTAGGCACTTTAATCTGCTGAGCTATTTGGCCAGCCCATGTATAACTTTTATAGCTCTTCCGAAGTTTGTTCATGATGCATTAGGGGGGCCATAGAACAGATTTTTTAGTTGCACAAAAACCAATGAGTTTCTACCACTTCTAAAGACTATTTGATGACATGTGCAAATTACACAAAATTGACATTTCAGTGTCCATACAAATTTTATTGGAAAATGAGCACACTCATTCATGTGCTACTTATGAAGGCTTTTATGCTACAATAGCAGGGTTAAGTAGTTGTACCAGAGAGTTAATGACCCATAAAGTCCAAAGTATTTGTTCTCTTGTTTTTACAGAAATAAAGAAAATTGCTAGCTTTTCCATTCATAGTGAGTAGTCACAAGAGAAACAGTGTCCATCTGAATTAAGGTACACGCATGGAAGATAGATGGAGACGGTGGACTCGGGCCAGAAGCGCGGAGCAGTAGTGACTCATGCAGCATCCTCATGGAGCTCCTCCCATGGCCAGAGCCAACTCAGAACCACAGTTACCTCCTCCACTCTCTTTGGTGACTTATCAGAGTCTTTAAAATGAAATAGGAACCTCCAAAAGCATACAAAGTCATTCATTTTGAAAACATTACACAGAATTTGAGACTAAGAATTTAAAATAGAAAGAAAATATGAGTTAAATGGAAAGAAAAATCACACTGTTAAAAAGTGATAATTTAATAATTTGAGAATGCCAGTGTATAGCCACATTTAATTATTTAAAAAAATTGAAAGTATTAGATTTCTTTATGGCTGAAACCGTTATAGAGAACAGTATGTAGATTCCTTCTAAAACTAAAACTATGTCTATTATATGTGATCTAGCTGCCCCATTTCTGAGTAGCAAGCCAAAGTCAACAAAGTCAACCTACCAAAGAAGTATCTGAGTGCCTGCACCTGGTGGCTGCAGCCACACTCACAACTACCAACATATGGGATCAGCCTAGGCACGCACCAGGAGATCAATGTAGTAAGAAACAAAATGAGAAAGATTAGTTTGTGAAGTCACATCTTTACTCATTATATAGCCTTTTTTTCAAAAAAGAAAAAAGAAGAAACAAAGAAAAGAAAAAGTTCTCCTTATGTTGCTCAGGCTGGTCAGTCTCATGACTCAAATAATCCTCTCGCTTTAAACTTTCCCATGACTGGTACTTGAAGAATGCACACCACACACCTGGATCATCTTCTACAGATTTACAATTTCAAAATGTTGTACTTCTACTTATTCACTTCAAAGCATTGTAAAATACAGCATTTGACTTAAATATTTCTATGCATTGGTATATCTACTACTTAATACACAGTAATATGAAAATTTACTTCGCATTGAAAAACTTCACTTAATATTATTTTATTAAAAATAAAAATTTTCAAAAAAATTAAAAAATAAATATTTTCTTGTCCAGTAAATTTATAGGCACAGCAATTAAGGCTGACTGTTTAAATAACTGGAATGAATGATTGAAAGAGTTGAAAAATTCAACAATACTTATTGATGTGAAAAAACCTCTCATTACTTTTCTAAAAACAAAGTAGTCAATATAATTATGTTAATTTCAGTTTTCAAAATATCTGAATAACATTTTCCGGCTACTAAATGATTAATTACCTGCATTAAGAAGTTAAGCTTTAAATTTTTGATAACCTACAAAATAAAATCATTACTGAATTTGTGGTAGTTTCAAAATAAATGGCACTATATTTCTATTTGACGTGAAAGTTTTTACTTTATAAAATAGAGTTTAAAAACTAGGGGGCCTGCCCCTTAGCTAGTTCTTTAAGTGGCTGCTTCCACAAAGCAGTCAGGCTCAGGTTGTTGTGGTTCGATCCCCATGACTCAAGTCAGCCAAACCTGCCCTGAAGCATTCATGTGGGAGGCACAGTTAACTCCAGGCCTCCAATACTGTTGCAAGTGAGTCTTTTACTAAATCCTGTGAATCTGCTACATCATGACACTGTGCCACATATCCCTTAATGGTCACCTGAGTGCCTCTGACCTATAAAATTCTCTTGGTGCATCAGTGTCATTGTGTCGCTGACTTCCTCTTCCCCTACCTCTGCTGAGCTAAGCTCCTAATTCTTCTTACCCCGCCTATTTCTCATAAGTCTCCTGCTATGCCCTGGAGGTGGGACTTCCTGTCATAGCCCAGTTGCCTAGTTACTCACTCCTTTTACCCACCGATGTCATTTCCCTATGCCTCCACTATATATACCCAGAGTTTCCTTTGAATAAACGAGACTTGATCAGAATCCTGTCTTGTCTCCATTTCTTGCGTCTCCTGTTCTTTGTCCCCTCCTCAATTCCCCGCTCCTCTCCCAGGTGACCTTCGTTGACTGACCCGCTGGCTCGGGACACATTCGGAGTAAAAACTGGATGTTTACGAACAGTTAAAATAACTCTGACATAGTATACAACACATAGGAGATTATTATAACTGTTTGAAGTACATGTGCAAGGTACTATTTATTTAATTGGTGTTTACGTTGCCTACCCTTGTGTGATGTTCAAACTCTTAGCATTTGATAATGTACTTCTTAACTTCAATTCCAAGGTAGAATTTTAATTTGACTAAAGCACAGTGACAAATCCATGAATTAAAGTGAGTCTCAAGCACAAACAAGGCATCTCACATATTCAAAAATACACAAGCCACTTCTTGAAGCACATGGGCTTAAATACAAATTAAATTAAATTAAAACTAGAATCAAAACTCCTGCACTTGGAGAGTTTTAGACATCTCACCTCACTATCTAATTGTTAAAAGTCCAGGATGAAGTTGAGAAAGCTTTTGGGAGTAGCAAATATATGAGCTGGGAAAAGCTTTAGATTGATTTCTAATTGTTTGTGCATTCTGTGGGTCAGACATTGTTAAATATAAGTCTAAGTAAAAGATGCTTCACAAGTTTCTTAAGCATAAGCATTATTTGTGCCCAAAGATCAGTCTTTTCTTGGCTTAGTGATACTAGAACTAGACCTAAAGGCTTATAAAAACAAAACAACAACAACAAAAATACACCAAAGAGACATGAACAATTTTGTAAGGGAACTGTTTTCCTGACTGATACTGAAATAT
>NW_004524865.1:1276546-1277467 GCF_000260255.1 Octodon degus
TGAAAAAATATATAAGCAATTAAGAAGATAAAAAGTACAAATAATTGAAAAAATCAGACAAAACAAATTTTTATTTGCTCCTTTCCAGAGACCAGCAGACATGCACAGTACAGTTGTCCAAACCATCCTGCTTACATACACACATCTCCTTCCCCCACTCCCTCTCCTGTCCTTCTCCTCAACTCAGTACCTCTTTCCTGTTCAATAAGTTCATTCCCTTTTGCCAGTATCTACTGTACCCTTCAGATTCCATTTTTCTATTTCAGGGTCTCACACAAAGGAGACAATAAGATGTTTGTACTTGTGGGTGTGATTTATTTCACTTAGGAATATGTTCTCTAATTGCATCCATTTCCCAACAAAACACTCAAATTTATCCTATTTTATAGTTGAGTCATATGACATTGTGTAAAAATACCACATCTTTTTTATCCATTCTTCAGTTGATGAGCATATGGATTATTTCCAGGATTTAGCTGAGAGTTCATAAGCAAAAGCCAAACTTCAAGGGAAATACTTCAAAGAATCAACAACTAGGATCTCATCTTTTTGAAAAATTTCTGCATTTCAAAGCAAATCTCCAAGAATGAAAGGAAAATTCACTAACTGTTAAAAAAAATATAGTCAACTGTCCCTCCAACAAAGGCCTTCTATCTAGAACAGATAAAGAATTAAAAAAAAAATCAGCCCCAGCCAAGTTCAAAGATCCAATCCAAAAATAGGCATCTGAGATCAATATATACTTCTTAGAGGAAGAAACACAAATGGTAGGTAAATATATGAAAAAATGTTCAACATCATTTGTCATTCGAGAAATGCAAATTAAAACAACACTGAGATTTCATTTCACCCCAGAAAGAATGGCTAACATCAAGAAGTCAACCAGGGCTGGGGAGATGGCTCAGTGGAATAAGTACTTCC
>NW_004524865.1:1277702-1278778 GCF_000260255.1 Octodon degus
TGTGTGGTTGAGTTAGTCTTGCCCATCAGGCAGACTAGTGACCACCTAGCCCAGCTTTTGTCTTCTTTTCTCTCTTTTTCATTCCTACCACCATGTCCCCTGAGTAGAACAGTCAGCAGTAAGACTAACGGATTCCTACAGGTACTCTTCTGCACTGTGGGTGGGAGTGCAGACTGGTACAACGTATATGGCAATCAGTGTGGAGAATCCTTAAAAAGCTAAGATTGGAGGTCCCATTCAAGTCAGCTATTCCCCCTCCTGGGTATTTTTCCAGAAGAACTGAAAACCTTGTAACACAGCTATATGTATTCACCATGTGAATATCAGCACAATTTGTTGAGACAATACATGAGTAAACTTTTAAAATATTTTAATAAATTTTTCCAGCTCCTCTTTGTTTATTCTTTTTTTTTTTTTCAGTACTGGGATTGAACTCAGGACCCTACTGAGCTATCTCCCTGGCCCCATTTCTAATAATTCCCTTTAACACATAGTCTTCAATATCATCTCTCTAATCCCTAGTAATCAAAGTCTCAGGGTTCATAATTCTGTGTAGGTCAATTGTAAAAGTTCCAGCATAAGGTGTTTACTTACCTTTTATATGGAATTTTAGTTTAGTTCTGTTGTACATGTGAATAGTGAAAATCAATCAGTGATAAACATTCTTGATTTAAATATTTTCTTCTCTTTATTGTAATTATCTTAGTCTGGTTATTAAGTGACTATCCATTTATTGTGCTTGAAGATTTTCTTTTTACAACTTTATATATATTATTAATATGTTATGTTTAGTATAGTTTTATATTCTATTAATCATATGTATTTGTACAAAATGCATCTTTTATATCCAACCAAAATCTGTCAAATGGAATCTAAAAATGAGTAGTGTTCCCTTTTTTATATCCATGATCTCATCAGTATTTTATCAAGACTTTAAATCTGTCATATTTGATTCATAAATTTCTGCATTTCCCTCTGAATTGATATTTGATAATCATGTTGAATGAAAGAAGAAGCTCCTGTGAAATACAGAGTGGCCAATAAAAAGTGTGACCACCAAAAGATAAATTTTTATT
>NW_004524865.1:1279418-1281517 GCF_000260255.1 Octodon degus
TTGCGGAACCGGGGATTGAACTCAGGCCCTTGCGCTTACCAGGGAAGCACTTATTTCCCGGCCCCTCCCATTTAATCTTGATATAAGATTTGTAAATATATCCTTTTTTTCTTTTTTGTATTTTAGGACAGGGTCTATGGTGTGTTCAGGGTCTCACGACTAGATCGGACGCCTAGTGATCCACCTGTTTACAGCCTCCTACAGGCTGGGATTATAGGCGTGCACCACCATGCCCAGTCTCGACTGCCATCTCAGCTCGCCCCAGCAGGCCCTAGGATCAAACCCCGGCCCCTGTGCCTGCTTGTAGGCACTTTAATCTACTGAGCTATTTGGCTGGCCCTGTAAGTACAGTCTTAAAACTTCAACTCTCATCACCTAATTAAAACATCAGGCAACAAGAACAATGTTGTTCACTACATAGTATGTCATAACATTAAGCCACAACACAGTTGTGTATAAGTAAAGTATTTTTAAAACATAACCATAAAAAAGAAGGCTGCCTAAAAACCTGATCAGAACAACTAATAGAGAGGCAACAAAAGAAGAGAAGTTTGACACAGATGGAGAATGCAAGACTTTCAACATAGCCAAGGGAGGCAGGAAAAGAAAGACAAGAAAAGGAGGAACAGAGCAGGGAGTGAAAGCACATAGGAAAGCATGTAGGCATTTGGGGGCCCCAAATTTTACCAGATAAATTTTACCATTTATCTAATGGTAAAATTATGTGTTTACTGCATAATTTTACCATTAGATTCTTTCAAAATTGTACTATGATGGAGAAAATAATTGTCAGTGCATAAGACCAGAAATAGTTTCCTAAAATTAAGTAGTGCTGATAATCATCCTTTATTTCTAAGCAAATCTTGCCATATTTATGATAAATAATAATCCCACTCTGAATTATTAAGAGTTATTGGGAGCGCCCATGGAAATTAAGCAGTCAGCAGCCAGCATACAGATCCACCAAGGGAGTGTGAAGAGTCAAGCCTTGTCAGCTGGTGAATAAAGATATTATCTGGCCTAAGAAAGGCAGCCCTGGTGATGCCAGGATGTAACGTGTGAATGTTGGTGAACAGAAAATGTTGCTCACACCTGCAAACAATAAATCAGGACAAAGGACGGCTCAGACACATAAGCAACACACCTGCATGCAAAGAAATGTACACATTTTTGTTATTTACTACACAGGAAAGGGTACGGGAAGTTTTAAAAAAAATTATGAGTGACACAAGATGTGTAACACAAATCTTAAATATAGGTATTCAATTTAAAGTAAATTACTGCAAGAATTAGGGATAGGGTCATTAAACTCAGTTGAAATTGAAATATAGTTTTCTTTAAAAATATATAAAAGAAAAACAATCCAACTTTAAAATATAATTAAAGGGCCAACCAGATAGCTCAGCGGATTAAACTGCCTGCATAGGAAGATGTAGGGACCAGGATTAAAATCCCCAGGGCACGGTGAAACAGTGAATGAGACTGGGCATGGTGGCGTGCACCTGTAATGCCAGCGCTTGGAAGGCTGATAACAGGAGGATGACTATGAGTTCAATCTGTGTAGTGAGACCCTGTAGACCTCGTACTAAATACAAAATCAATAAATAAATAATAAAAAATAAAATACAATTAAATAATCTATGAATCAACCGATGCATATATGCAAATATACAAAATATGGCTTGCAAAAGAGGCCTCCATTCAAAGAGGTCCTGGAATGTTTCAAGTTTATCTGGCACAGTAGAGAAGAGATTCCCTCAAAAGTCATAATAATGATGTAGCTTGATGAACTAACAGTTAAACAAAATCTAGAATATACATAAGCAAGATAACTGTGACTTTTTTGTATTCAGCATTCAGGTGTTCTCACTGACTTTGTGCAGATATAATCCAGTGGACTGTTATTTTGTACACACTGAATACAAATGTATTAATCAAGTAAAAATAAAGTCTGCAATCTTTGTTCCTGCACTCACCTATGGACTCTCAAATAGGATTTCAGCATCCCATTCATTGATCAAGCACTTCCCATGTGTTCCTATCCATATGCAGATCTGTGAAGATCATACTGATGCTAAAATTACAGTTTTAGTTTTTGG
>NW_004524865.1:1281992-1290059 GCF_000260255.1 Octodon degus
TGCTCAGTGTCATTGTAAATACATTGTCAGGAAGGTTTTCTTCCTGTCCTCATTTGGCACAATTGCAGTTTATCCCTGAAGATGCAGTTCATTTACCACCCAAAAACTCATCCTCTTCTTCCCAAAAGAGGTGTCTGCTTTCTGGTATTAAGAAACAGGACTTTACTCTTGCTTAGTCTGTACCACTAATTCCTTTTATCATAGTCACAGGTTCATATTTTTTCCATTTTTACTAGCTCAGATTGTATTTTAAATTCTAAGAAAAGAATAAGTCTCACCTGTAACATCAATCTTGGAATGCAAAAACTATCTTGAAGTGCAATTTGTAAAACACCCTGCAACATTCTGAGCATGACAGAGCGGCTCACAACCTGGCTCACAGCAGCAATGCAAGTTTCCTATAAGCTTCCCTGGAATAGAGAATGAAATCCTATTCTAAATTACTAAGTTATAGGAAAAAAAGAGCTGGTTAGCATTTCTTAATAATGAAACCATAATAGTAGATGCTACAGTGAAAACTGCTAGAACGTAATCTTTGCTGAAAAGAGTTTGAGAATGTATGCCATCAATATGCTTGAGAAATGCACAGTAATAGCATGCTTAAAAACACTAAATTGGGGTGGTGGGGATGGCTCAGCTGCATACGCTCTTGCCTGGCAAGGACAAGGCCCTGAGTTCAACCCCTGGTACTGCAAACAAACAAACAAAAAACAACAGAAAAAAAAAACAAAACTGAATTGCTGGACAATAAGAAAGCAGTCCACTACTACAATTGTTCTTAATGATTCTTAAATGTGCTATTCACTTCTTTTTTATCTTCTTCTTTCTTGTTTCCCTATCTGAACTTCTTTATATTCTTATATTTGAACCAATATATTGCTCTCAAAATTATCAGGAAATGTACATGAGTATATCAATTGTGGAATGAATACATACATATACTAATATACATACTTTAAATATTTACAGGTAGTGGCAATCAAACAATTTCAAGATATTAAGTGGAAAAGTCTCAATATAACTTTTGACTAATATTACATGAAATCTTTATTCATAAATTCAATAAGTTGCAAGTTACAATCTTATATGACCACAAATCACGAACGTCTATGTGTGTGAAGCTGGTCTGACAGGAACGTATTTTTCCACAAAAAAAAGTGACAAGAAAGTTATTCGACTCAAATAAGTAAGAGTGGAAAGTATTCAACAGTTCTCACTTTGAAGTTTTTTCTGGCTTTTGTCATTTTTTTTCCTCTTATAAGACATTTGTTTATTTTTAAGGTCTATTTTATTTTTGTGTCCTCTGAGCTCTGGCAGAAAAAAAAACAATATTTAAAAATCATCTTTATGTACTTTAACTCATGTCTGAGCCTCTCATTTATTCCATGTGGCTCCAGTTTTATGGTAATCACACACTCAGCTGGCCGAGAAGCAAAAGGAAGGGAAACAAATGACTGACCGTGCAACAGCAGAGAAGTATGTTACCTGCTGAATAGCAGAAGACAGAAGCTCACAGGCTTCCAAACTGCTTACCACGTTCACCCTAGCATCAGGAAAAAAAGCTTATCATTCTTTGCTTAGGAGTTGAGGTTACTATCACACAAACCATAGAAAGAGTTTTCACTTGCACATTGATATATATATCACTTTTACATTCTTATTCTTGTTAAAATAATTCCAGGAAAAATGATAGAATCCAGTAAGTTACATACATTAAGTGCTGTGGAGAAGTCATTTTGATATAAAACTAACTGTCTCTTCTCATATATTTTAAATATCTTCAAGTTGAACTAAACATTAAATAAATGGAAATGTACCATCCACTTGAACCAAGATCATCCCACATGGGAACAGCTGATCTAAAGTCATGATACTCACCATCAATCATTTTAAAAATTGGCCCCTATTCACTGGCAGGAATTTCTAGGTAGCTTGGGGCAATCAACACAAGACAGAGCTGAGTGCTGAGCTGAATGGCAGCTCCTAACAATCCTGTATGCAAAGAGCAGTGGCCCACATCTTCCTCTGATCAGGAGTGACTCAAGGCAGGAGAGAGCTTCTTTCCTATTCACAAGGACGACTGCCTACTCTTGAAATAAAATTGGATTCTGAAACAAAAAAAACTGTCTTTAGGTTTAGAGATGAACGATGTACGGTAAATTAGCATTTTTGGTTAAATGACATTCTCATGATTTTCTTCAAAATATAAATTGATGAACCAACCCTGTTCTTATTTATCAACACAAGCATCTATGGGAATTAGATATTCTCTGTGTTTCTTGTGAAAGTTTGCAAATAAATCAGATGGGTGATTCATTACATTTCAAGATTCAGCAACCAGCTTGATGAATAATTTTTTAAAAACACAATAAATGCCGTATTAAGCTGTTCAAGAACATTACTGTTACTTATTCCCACCTTGGAAATTATCCTGTAAAGAAGATTTGTAAATAAAGACAACTTGTGGCCAATGCTACCTTTAAGATAATAGTGCAGGAGGAAATTGTTCTTAAATGTTATATTCATTCCTTCTTTTTTAATCCTCTTCTCTCTTGTTTCCCTATCTGACCTTCTTTCTCATTTATATTCTTATATTTGAATCAATATATTGCCCTCAAAGTTATCAGGAAAAGTACATGAAGTGTATCAATTCTAGAATGAATACATACATATACTTATGTATATACTTTAAATACTTACAAGCAAATGTAATCAAATGATTGCAAGATTTCAATTGGAAAAGCCTAAATGCAACTTTTGACTAACATTACATGAACTCTTTGTACATAAATTAAATAAGTTATAAGCATAATCAGAGTTATAATCTAACCAAAGATAATACTCTTTTTAAACATTAAGAGAGGACTGGTGAGATGGCTCAGTGGTCTAAAGCACCTACGTACAACAAGCTAAGCTAAGCAAAGCACAGGGACCGCGGTTCGATCCCCCAGCACCACATGCCAGCCCGCCCGCCCCCTGGTGGGCTGAGCTGGCCACACACACACAGAATAAATAAATAAATAAATAAATAAATAAAAATTAAACATTAAGAGAGACTCAGAATTTTATTAAATTTTAATCTCTTAAATACAAGTGTGAAATACATTTTATTAAGGAGATCTTCAGAGATATTACAGTCTAATTTTGATTAGACAGTGTATTTTCACTGGTTTAGCTTTTTTTGGACAAAATTACAATACTGCAGTTGGGTAATACCAGAAAATATGGTGCTCTCTTTCCAAGTAGGAACTCCATTTATTTATTGCTATACAATTTAGTTCAGCAAAAATCGTGTTATAATGAACTCTGTACTACCTCTAGATTGATTTGCTGTCTGAGAATTTTACCACAGCTCAAAAATCGCAAAAACCTTTCTCATTATGGAAGATTGTCAGATCATAGAAAAGCCTCCAAATATTTTGTCAGAGTGAAATCTAACCTTCAGCCAAAAAGCTTTTACTCTTTCTCCCACTCAATCCTCCTCCCTCCCTTTTTTCCTTCTTTTTTTCCCCTCATTCCTTCCTTTTAATTTTTTCCTGGTTGATTATTTTTTTGTTATGAAATAAGGCATAAATACTCACAGTAGCCTAGCCTACACAGGTTCAGGACTGCCACCACTATTGGCTTCTACCTCTATGTCTTGTCCTGCTGAAGATCTTCGAGGCCCTGTGACCCCGTACAGTAACAATACCTTCATTCTTCTGAACTATCTCCTGGAGGGGCCTCGCTGTCCCATAGTGAGGTATGCTATACATAAGTGAGAGGGAAGAAATGTATTCTGAGGATCATAAATAATAATTTTAGTAAACCCATGAACCAGTAACTTAATCATCTACTATCAAGTATCATGTGCTACACATAATTTCATGCGCTATGTTTTTAGGACTGGAAGTACAGTAGCTTTGTGTGTAGCAGCAATCCCACAAATGTGAGCAGCAGGTTACACTGGGCTATTACAATGGCACTTCATTGCCATTATAAACTTTCAGCCCTAGAATATGTGCGATCCAGGTTGTCCAATGTGCTCCCAATAGCATACATTTGTATTATAATTATAGTAACACTTTGTGTAACTGAAGGTAAACACAGATGAATTTTAACCTCATTTTCATTATGCACCAAACGTTCCTGATTTTGTCACACATATGAGGTGAAGTGGTATGATGGCACTGAACTGAATTATAGGATTGACTTACGCTCTTTTGTAATTATAACTGAAATAAGGCTGCCCGGATAGCTCAGCGGACTAACGTGCCTGCTGAAGCAGATGCAGGGACCGGGGTTTGATCTGCTGCGTGCTGTGCTGGCCCTGCTCCAGGGGCATGCTGAGACTGAGACTGCAACTGCAACTGGGTGTGCTGGCGCACATCTGTAATCCCAGCTCTCGGGAGGCTGTAAACAGGAGGATCATTACAAGTCTCACTACTCACTGATTTGTGTAGTGAGACCCTGTATACCCTGTACTAAATACTAAAAAAAAAAAAAGAAAAAAAAGAAATTCATAATTATAACTAAAATAAAGCAGGAATAGTTCTTACATTATGGGATACATGTTAGCTTAAATATTGCTTGAACAAAGATGTGCTGATTTCTGTTCACCTATTTTTATTTAGTATTTCATAACAGAAAATAATTTGAGTCTTCATAAGGAAGGAAAAGGAACAAAGTCAGGATTATTGCCATGTTTTATGAGGCATTGATTCTTTTTTTTTTCTTTTTTCTTCAGAACCAGGGATTGAACTCAGGCCCTTACACTTGCCAGGCAAGCACTTATCCAGCTGAACTGTCTCCCCAGCCCCAAGCCTTTTATTCTGATATCCTCTGTCAAAGGCTTAACTAATGAAATTTCTGCCTAACTGCTGTTGGACATCTGTATTACAAACACACACACACAGACACAGACACACACACACACACGAGTATGACCCATCCTACTACCCTCTTGTCACACTTGAAAATCAGCTGTCACCCCCCGATAAAGATTTCCAGAATTATGTGATTTCCAAAAGAGACAAAACTATATTTTGAACCTATCTCCACTTTGGGCCTCATTTTATATAGGTCTTTCAAGAATACGCACCATAACACGGAGGGCCATGTGCGCTGGCACACGCACTGCAGATGGCTGGAGCGGAGGTGCACTAACTCCGAGTCCTAACGGTTTGGATGACTGCAAATGGAAAGGCGCAATCATCAGGTGCACAGGACAGTTGTGCACAAGCAATCAGGAATGAGACGTTTGCTTGGACAAACCATTTCACGCTTCAAAAGTCACTTTCTCTCCTAACAATTTTCATTTTACTTAATTTTCTTTTTATAAAAATAAAACACAGGGGTCAGGAGATGGCTTAGTAGAATAAGCATTTCCCTGGCAGGTGCAAGGGCCTGAGTTCAATCCCTGGTTCAACAAAAAATAAATAAATAAAATAAAATATTTGCAGAATTAATTGTGTTCCTCCTTAACTTACTTGTTTAACTTCATTAATGACTTTGTGACATTTACAGTTCACAGCCCATATAAATGATGATTTAGCCAAAGAGAAAGAGAAAAGACGGAGGAAGGGGAAGTAAAGGCAAAGATGTAGAAGAAAAAGATGAGAAGGAAATCAGCAAAGTTAGACAAATTGTAACTAAAAAAATATAAACTGTCAAAAGAATAAATTTAACAGCTTGAAATCAGCTGTTAAACATATTTTTCTGAATCACTGATCAACTTAGCTAAACTGTATCTGATTTCTTTTTTGTAAAACATCAATTCAAAATCATTGTCATAAAGGTAATTTTACCCTTGCTTGCATCCTGTATTTTCGCCACCACACAAGTGCACAGATCCTTTTAGGCAGAAGAACTAGTGATCTTCACTTTCCTAATGGCCATTGATAAAACCATAGAAAAAAATTTAAAATCATTTCCTTCACACTGGTATTTAAATATGATTTGCTGAACAACAAAACCCCAATTTTCATTCACGTTTTAAAGATATTTGGCACAAGTCTTTAAAAACATCTAATAAAGAGTTCATATAAAAGCAGCAGTTCACATTTACAAAAAGCACAATTGTTGGAACGGTCAATGGTGAGATATCTTGTTGAGAGATTAGCGATGTTTGCATTATTTAATAGTGGATACTGCCTAAAAGTAATACTGCACAGTTTTAATAGCACCAAAAAAGAAATACAGATTAATTCAGAATTAAACAGGCAATATTTAAAAACTCCAGTTCAGTGTAGCATATTGATTACTTCCTGTGCATAAGAAGAACCCCGGGATTTATTTTTATCAAATATATTTGAAACTTTAATCAAAAAGCCTCTAAAGTAATACTACATTTCTAAAACACAATTCAGAGTACTAATAACCCAAGAAAGTAATCACAAGGAAAAGATTATATTTGCCAGCATGTCTCATTAGACAGTGGCATTCAAACTGATTTCAAAACTAGCACCCAGACAGGCAGTTGGATCAAATCACAAATTACTAAAAAACTCTACCCTTTTCCTGCTGTGTTTGCACCGAACACTGGAAATGATGAAAACACTTCACACCCGTTTGCTCTCAAATAAATTCATACTACCCTGGGAATCTCAACAATCACACAATAAATTTTTACTGTGTTAACCTGAGACTAAAACTCTGTGGGGACTGTTTTATTTAAATATGAATAGTCAAATGGACAACATAAATACTAAGTGGAGCATGTATTTGGCACAGTGTAACTGGGGAGAAGAAGATATAATAAAAGTCTCACACTCACTGTCAGAGGCTACAAATAGCTTGGCTTTTTAACTACATTTTGTCATTACTGAAATAACGTTTTTGTCAAGGTTTGGCAAATGACCAAATTCCACATATGAGTGAGGTCAAAGAAAAAAATATACAAGAGATAATTAATGAACATAAATTAACCTTAGAATCATGGTAAGTAGGATGAAGAGCAAAGAAAAGGATAGGCCTGTGATGAAAGCAAGGGGAAGACTCATAAACACAGCTAGAAGACAGGGTTTGAACTACCTCTGGGGATAAATACATTTGAGCAACATGTGAAATGTAATAACACAGGCCTTACAGTTTGGACTGCATGTCATTGTTCTGCCTATAATAACACAAACCAGGCTTTTATTTTATTTTATTTTCACAGAACCGGCGATTGAACTCGGGCTGTTGCACTTGCCAGGGAAGCGCTTATTCTACTAAACCCTCTCCCCAGCCCCTAAGACCTGTTTTCTAAAGCAGGAAAAAAATCAGGACTAATTTAATAATGATCACAGTATTTCTAGAGCTCAGCAGATTCTGAAAAATACTCTTTCTAATTTTTTTTATAACTATGCTTGAATCTTTCAATCTACAGTTATAAACTCCTGAGGCAGACTGTGTAAAGTGTCAAGTCATGCCTGGGGAGAGAGAAACACCTCTACCACAGTCTGCAGTGATGTAGACGGATAAGCAGCCACCCTGAATCCAACCTAGCATCTCAGTGTCAGCCTGCCAGTGTTTACTGTGTGCCTACCTTGTCAGCAGTCTCCACCTCTAGCTACACATTTATTATCTGCCTCCATAAGGTGATCTTTAAATATCCATGGAAGCCTGTAACTTCAAACACTGGATTCTAATTTAAACTTCACAACAAAACTCTTGAGCACCAGTACATTCACTAGCACATTCTACCATCGAGCAAGGAATATTTCTAATCACTTGCAGATGACTGCACAAAATAAAAGAGGAGAAAATACTTGTCAGGTCATTCATTACAATTTGAAATTGCCTGGACCACACAAAAACATTTTTAGCAATAAATAAGACTACAGATAAATGGCCCTCATGTATATAGATGCAAACACTCTCAATAAAATAGAGGCCAATATAAACCTGTATCATATAAAAAGTATAATATATAACAACCAAGTAAGATTTATTCCAGTAATGCAATGCTGGCTCAACATTGATAACTAATGAGTGGAATTTGCCATACAAAAAGTGATAGAAAAAAATGCAACTAGTCATCTAAATAAAACACAGAAAAAAAGGTGAAAGTAAACAATGTCTTTTTATTAAACACACACACACACA
>NW_004524865.1:1290444-1291244 GCF_000260255.1 Octodon degus
AAACTCACAATGAAATGCAAGTTAAAGTGTATGACAGTAGACAAATATGCCCAAAATATGAAAGATGAAATGTACTGAATATTTACAAAAGAAATAAAAGATTTAACTGAGTGAAGGTATATGTGGTCTTTATTTTTAAAAGACTCAACAGTAGTAAGATATAACTTTCCAAGAAACTAATGCATTTTGAGAAATATACAAGAATTCATAAAATACATGAAAAGACAAAATGATTTAGACAAAATAATTTAAAAAGCCAAATGTTAGAAGATTTGAACCACTAAAATCTAAGGCTTTTCAAAACAATAGATACAGGCAAAAGGATGTATAAACACGGAGTAAGAAACACATTATCAATGAGAAACTTGAATGTAAAAAAATATAAAATTGATATTTAACAAAGTCCAAAGGCAATCCATTAGAAAGTCAGTATTTTCAACATGTGTAGCTGAAACTATTGGATATTCATATGTATAATTCTAAAACAAAAAAATAGCTATACTTTGAACCATATATATATGTAAAAAAGTGCAAATACACAACTTTGCAACATATATGTAGAAAATTTCACAGACAAATGTAAAATCAAAATATAAAATTTCTAAAGAAAATGTAAGAAAAATATATTATGACTTCAGGTTTACTGAAGACTTCTTAGATAAGACACCAAGTGCAAATCATGAAAAACAAAAATCAGTATCTTGTGATAAAGTTTAAAATTTTTTTCTTTCAAAAAAATTGCTAAGGTCAAAAGAGAAATAGTAGATTGAAGAAATATTGGAACATCACACAATTGAAAA